>NC_088713.1:8052788-8352788 GCF_963576615.1 Watersipora subatra
CTTGCACTCGTGAGTAACTTAGGACATACTATGATAATCAAAAACAGAAATAGCTAAGAATCAGGATTGAAATAAACTGTTTAAATGGCCAGGCAAAAAGTTCAAAAAATTATTGACCCGCGACTTTGTATAATTTGCTCGCTGTCATTATAGAAAAGATGTGTCGATCGTCAGCCTTACCAACATTGGCTAACGCTGATGTGGTACCACGAGATGTTCCGATTGGTGGAACCATAGACTTCACCTGCAGACTGGATTACAGACTAGCTCCTAGTGCAGGAACAACAACCAGGGTGGTCTCGACTACTTGCCAAGCGGATGGTTCCTTCACTGCTATCACAAGCACATGTGTTTGTAAGTGGTTTGTTTCTGTTAAGAATTCACTTTGTTGAATTGCAGTTATAAATTTTATGTTTCGAACAAGTTAATGGAACAGTGTTATTTTTACTATTGTAGCCATCAGTAGTTTAAGTCTAGTCTAGCTTGATCCAGCGATTGAAATAAAACTTTAGTTTTCTAGCTCGCAAAACATAAAAGTTAAAAATAATTTTTGCATGGTTTAATATCAGTGATAAGAGCAATATATATATACATTACTCTATAATTCTTTATAGCTCTATGCTAATTTTACCATGCACGTGTCATATAAACACAAAAGCTACTAAACCATGGAAAAAAAACACACAAGAAAGAACAATTCCTAAAAATTTTAATGACTCTGGTATGTAAAAGGGTTTCTTGTTTTGGCAGTCACGAGACCAGAAAGCTGCCGAGATTATTACACGAGAGACAACCTGTTTGCTGCCGCAACTGTAGGAAGCTGCATTGAAATAGTTATTGATCCCCAAGGGCCAGGAATTGGTGATCCAAGCAATCCCGACCCTTTCACGGTTCAGTGTTGCAAGACATCAGCCACTGATTACTGCAGTCAGGTAAACTTACGTATTAAAGAAGGATTTTGTTTTAATAAAACAGGCGAGTTCAATAATCTACACGACATTTTAGTAAATTTTATCAGAAGGTATGGCCATTTCTCTATCATTAGCGATTGTTTTTTATGTTTAAGGTGATCGGATTGCCAGGATGTTTTGAGATTGAAAACTAACAAAACTTGATTGTGGTTAAAACACCTCAAAGAAAACTACGTGATGAAATGACGTCACTAGTTGATATCAGATATTTCATTCAAGCTGAAGCGTTACACGTTTCTATTCTGTCTGACTCTTTGCAGTTATAAATGTCATAATCACATTTTTACTTGATCTGAGTGTTTTAGCCATGACCAAGTTTGGTCGATTTTATTCTTCAAACATCCTGGCAGTTAGATTATACTAAACATCAGAAACCAACACAAATGAAAAATAATACTGATACTTTCATATGAAGTCTAGTAAAACTTTGTAAGTTCATCTTTGTACAGCTACATTTCATTCTATGCAAGTGACATTTGACACTCTGCAAAGATTTAATCTATAGCTTTTAGTTAGTCGATGAATAAAACTTGTCCATGATATTATAGTTCTATATGATAGCATTTTCTAACTGTATGATTAGATGTTGTCTATGATTGCTTAGCTCTATGGAACAAAATTGGTCCGCTGTGCCTTTGGAGTTCTCTATCAGTTTTAGCTCTATGTAGCATATGGTTTCTGTTGGGTAATTAAAAGCTGTCTAACGTTGGTTAACTTTATGTGCCATCAAACCTCTGCTGTATGAGTGATACATGTAGTTGTTTTTAGTTGTTTAGCTTTATGTCACCTTGTGTTTTCTCTATATGGTTGGAAGTTGTCTTCTATTGTTTAGGTCTATATGACATACTTCTGTTGTAAATTTGCATATGTCTATCAATTTTAGCTGTGTGTGCTTTATTTTTTCAAAAATAAATAGTGACTTTGGAAAATCTTAAGCATTGCACAACAAGGTAGAAGGTTTATCCAAATTTCTACTATAAATAGACCCGTGTTCAAAACCAAGGGTGGATGTTGAGAAAAAATAATACATTGCACCGGAATTGAACTTGGGCATTCAGCTTACCAGCCAGGTGTGCTACCATCTGTACCATTTCACCGCCTTACTGCTCTTGAGAATAATTTTGCATTTACTTATCACACTTGCTGATCTCTCACAGCGCACCAGAATGCCAGAATACTAGTTACTAATAAACTGAAGTAGGTAAATGATTCACTTAATACGGTGGCAATTGGAGCCACAACTTGAATGCAACAATGTTTCCTCAAATGTAGGTGCTACCAAACAGCGGTGGAGGCCTCACTTCTACAGGTGCTGCTTGCGTAGCCGGTGTGACACCCGCTATGTCTATTGGCAATGCCGGTCTTGTTGATACGTTGTTTGACGGTATCATAAGTAGTCTCTGTGAAGCTCCTACACCTGTGACCTACCCTATCACCAATGAACAAATTGTTTCCATGATTGAGGGCACATCTGGCACGTGTTCACAGCAGGTGGGGCATCATTTTGACCACGAGATAAGAATTTTAGATTATGCATTCATCTTTTAAAATTTGTTTTTTGTTATAATTTTTTCTAAGAATTAAGTTTTTAAAGTAAGTATCAGCTTTCACGTTTACAAATTAGATTATGCTTCACATTTATGTTTAAACATGTTTCTGTTAAAACAAAGCTAATTTGAAACCAAATTGACATAGTGGTGCTAAACCTTGCATTGCCTATGAAATTTTGCATGAAATGATCAATATACTTTGATTAAATCAAAAACCTTGCTAATCAGCTTTATATTGCTAAACAAAGTAATACCTTTTGTGCCATACAAGGGTTCAGTGAGAATTTTAATAAAATGATGATTATGCCATGCATCAGACTATCTAAGGTAAACTGGGAGACTACCTTATAAAGTAATGTGTGAGACTACCTTATAAAGGAAATGTGTGAGACTATCTTATAAGGTAATGGGTGAGACTATTTTATAAGGTAGTGTCAGACTTTCTTATAAGATAATGCGTGAGACTACCTTATAAGGTAATGTGTGAGACTACCTGATAAGGTAATGTGTGAGACTACCATATAAGGCTGTACTATCTTTAGTGCTAAACTGACTACCTCTATCATACTATTTATCATATTTTTTATTAAAAGTGCTGACTATGCCATTTCTTTTTTTGCTGCAGACAAGTATAACATGCACTGCTGCTGCCGACTCATTATCTTTGGCGCTTCGAGTAAATGGAGAGGCAAGTGGACAGCTCTATGGAACGGCAATATTTGCTAGAACAGCTCAAATTAATTTAAACAACTTTGTCTATGCTACCGGCAACTGTGACTGTGCCTTGACCGGGACTCCTCGGTCTAATAGTGCTGGTGGTGCCTGCTCGTCTGGGTAAGTGTAAACCCTAAGATTGAAAACTTGCAAGTTTGGCTCTGTTGCTGTAAACTTTAAGGCTTCAGTGCATGTCTCTGGTATATACTTTGGCTTACAGATAACTTTCGGTTACTCATAATTAGGAAAATTTGAAATATACCATTGACCTTTTGGCTTTCATTTATCACATTGTTTATAAACATACACTTTGTAATTCAGTATTCTAAATAAAATATATAGTATAACACGTTACAATATAATATAACATTCTATAATATTATATGATATAATAGAGTATATTGTGATATATAATATTACATATTATATATAATGTGTTAATTATGTTTATAACATTATAATTTAAACAATATTATCATATGTATTATTAGATTATATTATTATATAATAATATAATATACATTAGTATATATATTATTATATGTATTATATATTATTATATGCAATACAATAATATGTTAATAACAGTTATATACATAGATATTATATAACACAATATGACATACTATTAGATAATATTACATTCTAATAATATAATTAGTTTTTAAAGGTTATAGGAGTTGAATAAAAAGCTAAATAACTATACCGCATTTAAATATATTGGCTATTTCTTTACAGATGCGCATGCACAACGGTTGGGGCAGCTACTCCCGCTGCAGACACTATTACCAAGTACCTCACCTCTGGTAGTCCTCGCTATGTGACTAACTACCACATCACATCGCACAATAGTCAACCTACTGCCCCAGCAGGAGCATTCACTATCACTGTTGGAGGAATACGATGCTGTGAGAAGTTCTAAAAAAAACAAAATTAAGTTATTGATGAATACAATTAGATTTTAGAGTCTATCTATGCCTATGTTAAAGCATGTACTTAGTTCATCACTGAGGAACGCATGATTTGGTTGCAACAATTTGTCTAGTCACAGAACTACTTGCTTCACTTCTGAAAAATTCTCGCAAGGATAATGAGCTTCGATTTAACAGATATACGTGTAGTCATGACTTAACAGATATACGTGCAGTCATGACTTAACAGATATACGTGTAGTCATGACTTAACAGATATACGTGTAGTCATGACTTAACAGATATACGTGTAGTCATGACTTAACAGATATACGTGTAGTCATGACTTAACAGATATACGTGTAGTCATGACTTAACAGATATACGTGTAGTCATGACTTTGAAATAAGTGAAAACATACTTAAGAGTTTAAAGAAAGAAATCTAGCAAGTCTCCCATCTGTGAGTAAACATATTGTGAAACCATTGATGAATAAGTCTACCTCATGAGCTAAGTTATTTGTACTTTGAAGTCTAGTCAAATTATAAATTTTCCATATAAGTTAATGAATTGTATCTTATAGGGTAGTGTCACACTTCCTTATAAGGTATAATAGCGGACTACCTTATATGGTGATGTGTCAGACTACCTTATTATCCTCAGTGCTGAACTGACTACCACTGTTGTACTATTTATTTTATCAAAATAATATATTTCAAATGTATTAGTTTTAATAATTTTCTAAGCAAACTCAATTTTTTATGTAGCGTTTGATCAATATATTAATAAAATGCTTCAATAAATTATAAATGATTGGTTTTCTTGCAATCTACAAATAGAGGTATCAATAGTCTACAATAGAGGTAGCACAATATTTATTCATGTTTATATCACTAAATATCAACTATTTAAACAACAAACTACTTTGATATTAGCCAAATACAGTTATTAATTGTTACGATGGCATCGCTTTCAAAGCTTTAAAGAAAATACCATAAAGCTTTGGAGTTAGAAAACAGAGTCTGGTATGCCATAACAATGGCTGCTATTACACCGTATGGTGTACTTGAAGAATAGCCTTGTTGTTCATCAAAACTTTTGTGTTCTCACTGTAATGTTCTTTGTTCCAGTACTGAGTTTACAATGATGAATTGGTAAGAGGCATCCCAAGTATTATATATATGTATAGAGATCTGTTATAGCAAAAGTATTATTCTTGAATTATACATTAAGGAAGTAAAAGTAATCTGTAATTATTTCATAAATAACCAGCTATGTATAATACTATAATGTTTATAAGACAATCACGATGTAATGCACTGATTGTCCATTGTAATGCCCCAACAAAAACGCTTTAAAATTTTAAGGCCAGATTTTAAACCATCTTACGAACAAATCTGAAGACAATGGATCGAGCTTTAAACTTAGTAACTGAGTCACAATGTAGTTCTGGTGATTGTGACAATCGATCTTTTTAGGTAAACAGTCACTGAAACCATAGTAACCACGACAGCAACAACAAAACAATGAATAGTGTTTGATGTAATCGAGTCATTATTAGAACTATTTTGTGGACAATTTTCTACTCATCACTTTCTATTATAGTTTTGCAAAGATTAAAGAATGCTAAAGTGATGGTCAAACATGAGTGGAGTTTAACTAAAAAGTGGCCCTTCACCCATCTCGTCTGTCTCTCAAAGTGTGTCATTGTCTATTGTCTTTCCAGCTGTAGAGATAAAGTTTTAGCAACGAAAAATTCCCTTCACACTGAATTTGAACCCGTGACATCCAAATCATAAGTCTACTAACAAGCGTGCCTAACCACAAGGCTAAGCCATTTTATTACACCGATTGCTCTTACCGTATACTCTGCATACTTTTATAACCTCTCCTAAATTATTAACTAATACAGCGCTCCTTTGGGTTATGACGCCACCGTTATAAAATTATTTTCTCCTTTCCGAACTGAATTATAAACTTTTAATTTTCTCCATACAAAGACAGAATATCTTTATCTGCTTAACAGTACCAAAAACTTAACGCGTTATTAAAAAACTGTAACCAACAAAAAATGATGACAAGTGCCATTTTGGCAGAGACAGTCAATTTATTGGTGGATGTTAAATAAAAATGCACCGAGTTTTACTTCTGCTGGTATGATGATATAATACATCAGCTCCTAAACTTATGCAAATGACTTCATGGTTATATACAACCCTTTATATCACAAATCAAGTAACTCTACTTATATCTCTAAATAAACATCAATAAATGTTTATTTTCAATATATGTATTACCTGAACAATACAACATAGTTTTTTCCATCAATTTCTGGTAAAGAGTACATAATCAAAAGTAAGTATACTTAAGCTAATTGCTAAACTATGTCACTATGACCTATTTGCTATAAAGATCAATATATAAATACTAGCAGACAATAAAACTCTAAAAAACAAACATGATTAGTATTTTGATAATTCGATTAAAATGTGATTTGAAATTTTATGCCAGATTTAGCCTCACCAGCGTTACTGTCCGCTCTCACGGCTTTTTGATTTTTTTGACTGCATCCATCCGGATCAACTGATTTGTAGAAGTTTTTGAAAAAAACACTAGCCGTAAAATGAGATTGAACATCAGGCCTTTCAGCAACTTTGGAAACTCATCGAAATTCTCTCATATGTTATTTCTCGCACCACTTTCACTTTTGGTACGTTCACTTTAACTTTCTACCGTCAGTTTCCACACTTTCAGTTTTCATAATTGTCATCCCGTGCTGAGAGTGTGATCGCAATGTTTAGCAATGCTTATTTGTGTGAACTGGTGCCTTTGAAGATATGATTGTGTAAAAAAGGGCTGTGATCTCAGTTCCTAGACGAGCACCTACATTTGTATAACATTCCATTGTTGAACACTTTCTCAGATAATCCTGATGTTGTTTCCATATTGTATATTCTGATATATTTATCTTTTCTTGGAAATCTTGTTTTTTTCTGGCATAGTGTGCCGTCTTGGCTCCTCGAAATCATCTGGTAGTCTAAAATGCTTGCTCACCTTTGTATTTGAAGCTCTGCACGTATCCAGTAAAATCAGCATATGGTAAGATATATGTTCTGATCCTTTATTAATCTTAATACATAGTGCTGTCTATCGTATTAATAGAATTTACATGTAAATTGACAGAACAGATAGAATTATAACAAATTCCATAGCTAGATCAAAATAAGTAAGTTAGTTTCTACTTACAAAATTTACTGGTCCTTTTAGAGTTCGATCTAATTAAGAAAACTGACCAACAGCTACTGACTTAGGCTTGATACATGTACTTTAAAACTGAACAATGTTCGTACGTTGCGCTTTTCTTCATGCTTTAGTATAGCGTTGCTTCACAAGTCTGCTTGAGTCGCTGCACACAATGAAGTCCTTATCCACTGAGAATTCTCGCTAGCCTCCAACTCAATCGTGTTGCTAGGTGATGATAACTCAGTCAATTGTAGATATTACTTGTGATAGACGTAGTAACGATGATCGTATGTTTTGTAATAGATTACAGTGAACAAACTAAACAAAGTCCATGTTTGGCCTACTAAAAATTCCTCCCAATACAACCTTTGCTTTATACTGTACTAGTACCCTGGAAGTTCAGTGTGTCATGAGAGATCCTGTCTAGTCATTATGTCCACAATTATTCTATGATACTACAAGGTGGGTGAGTGGTGCAGATGAAAATGCGCTTTGCTGAGGATCTGAACATCCGGGTTAAATTCCCTTAATGCTGATTTCATTATTCCCTCAGAAATAATGAAATCAGCAAATGTACAGGAACACTATCAGAGCTTTGCCAGATGATCTTTTCATGTCTTCATTACAAGTACATGTACATGTAGGTGTAAGACTTGGCATTGCAATTGTCAATATATAGGTTTATCTAGCCTCGAGGATCCACACAATCCCCCAGCTTTTCCTCTATTATTAAATAAAAAGGCTTCGTCAGAAGTTGAAACAAATTACAGGGCTATTTGAAGCGTTCATGGAAACAGCTCGTATATGTGTCACAAACAGTACAGTAATAGATTTTTTATTATTATAGTATGCTGGGCAGTCACGTGCACCGTGAGAGATCATAATGAATAATCAATATGATAATCCCTTAGAATAATATGGTGAATGCATAGTGTAGTGATAACGTGCTTGCCTTTGAATCTGTTGCCCTTGGTTTGATTCCCATATGAGCCAATTCTTTTTTCCTAACGCTAGTAGCGTGGCTTTGGACAGACGGAAGGACACAACTCTTATTATAGTATAGATTTCTACGCGCTCCTTTTTTGAGATTTTATCTATGTATTGTATAATAAATTTTGATGTTATAAAGTTTACATACTATAAAGTGTGTAAAAAATAATTGTTGTAGGTTATGTATTATGAACACGATACGTTGTGGAAGTCAGCGTTGACTAGCCAATTGTAAGTGTTTCTGCATACAAGTTGTTCAATGCTGAATAGGTAATAGTTCTTGTGAACAACTTTAGCTGCCGTAAACAATGTGACTAGCGGTTTACAGCTCTCAGTCTGCCTCTTGAGTCACAAATCGATGTCAACACATCTATTGCTGACACGAAAAATAAGCAATATTATTCTAAAACACAAAAGCTTCTAAATGTTACTCGATTTATTCTATTATGATTACTAGATTGTAATGGATAGATTTTATTGCAAACAATATTTTATCAGTTATTTTTTGATGAGCTTCTAGAAATTTCAAGTCTGCCAGCATAGCTTTTTTGTGATAATTCACTGTTTTTATTATATTTATTCTCTTTGTGGTATATGTTTTTATGGTACGTTTACTTTGTTGCTATATAATCTTTATAATTAAATTCCCATCTGTCATTATCCCTGTCTGCTAATCTGTGTAAACATTATGCATTGTAAATCATTGTAATTGTGCATTGCTAGGTACATATATATGGCAACTAGAGGATAGTAGACTAGACCACAACATCAAAGGGTCAATCTTAAAAACTGCAAGATCTTATAGCCCTACCACTAAGAAATGCGAACTCTGTATATGGGAGAAGTATTACATAATATGCAAGCTTCAATTAGCCACCTAAAATAAGCTCAACGAAATGCTATCCAGTTGCCGTCATGCCAGTAAATACCTGCTAAGAAACAGTATTACTTAAGACTCTAGCTTTTAGCTTTTATACAACATTACTTCTAGTGGAATGTTTATTTGTAACATTTTATCTGAAGAGTGCAAGCCTAACGCACGAAACTTTAAGTAATAAAATGTTTTAACAAAACTTGTAGTTTTTTAGTACACATAGTTTTATATCAGCTCTGTTTTTACTCAAAATACTGAGCACTCTTTTTACTAATGTGTATAGGTATAACTTTTATATATTATATGTATATATATCCTAAAACAGTACGCTATATATATACACTGTATATATATACTGTATATATATACTGTATATATATATAAAAAAAATTGTTTCCTCGCCCCGGATACCCCGTATGGGTGGTAAATCCTGCTCTAACTCGGGTCTCCTACCAGAGGAGACCCGAGTTAGAGTTCGAGGTTATATATATATATATATATAATATATATATATATAATATATATATATATATATATAATATATATATATATATATAATATATATATATATATATAATATATATATATTGTTTTTAACGTTTATAGACTTTGTTGCATAACCAGTTTGCTTAGGATATCTTCAAACGTTTGGTTTACGACTTGGGTTTTTTTTTCGTTGACTTACAAACCGTTTAAGATATGATCATCGAGGTGTTCTGTGTCCGTCTATGTCTAGTCATTGGACCTACTACTGCACCTGTTTTAGAATAACTGTAAACATTGATAAGTGAGTTGATGTGAACACCTGGTCATTCACAAGTCAGTAGAGTGTGATAAAGCTAAATATCGATATACGACTCTTTTCTCATTCCACAGAAGCACAGCAATGTTTTCCTACGGTACGTACAACAAATCTTTACTTTGAAATTTGCACTTTTACTGAACCGGTTACTGTACCACATCAATTGACTGACAAGTTGTGCTTAGAAGTTAAATTTATCAGAAAAGAAAATTTTATTACAAGAAAAACCATGTTCATCCATCCGTCTGTTGGAATAAATTGCATGCTTAGAAGTTAGAAAAACAATTGCTTACTGCGAGTTTGAACTTACAGACTTGGCTTAACAAACTGATACTTTTACACCTTGTGCCAATCAACTGTTTGCCATATCTATGAGTACTTGAGCAAATTTAACACCTGACTGAGTTGCAAGGGCACTTACAGAACGCAAAACAATACATGTATGTTGGGGCTTCAGCAGCAATATCCCGTTTATTCAAAAGTTACAAAAGTTATACAACAATTAAAGGTTATACAAAGGTCTACAGATGTTGGTTGTGCAATGGCTTCCCATAAATGTAAGTGATGCAGTATTTAGCTGAAATGGAATAGTTCCATTATAAAGAAGAAAATTTCACCAGATTTGATCAGAAAATATCAGTATTTTGCTATTATTTGTAATTGTTTTGATTATGTGATCTGACTGCCTGGATGTTCAAGATTAAAATCAACAACACTTGATTATGGTTAAAACACTCGGAAGGAAAATACGGGCAAAATAATGTTGCTAGTTGCTATTGTTGCTCTAACTGATATCGGATATTGTGTTCAAGTTGCAATGTTATGCGTCTCTATTCTGTTGATCTCTTTGCAACTATAGATGTCATAGTTGCTCTTTCAATAAGTCTGAGCATGTTAACCGCGATCAAGTTTCGTCAATTTTAATCTTGAAACATCCTGGCATTCAGACCGCCTAAAACATCAGAAATAATCACAAATTATAAAAAATATTGTTTTTTTTATGAAACCTCCTGAAATTTAGTGTACGTTCATCTTTAACTAGTTATTTAGTAAAAATGAAGGGAAAACCTAAACTTGTTCTGATTCTCATACAGTTTTCCTCGCCGCTGTCATGTTGGCTGTGACTCCTGTTTGGTGTGGGGAGCTTCCTGATGATGCACTCAAAACACATCTGCAGGCTTTCTTCAACAGCCTCGTACAAGCTGACCACGGCGGACAAGGAGCAATAAAGATGGTACGTCTTCATTATGACCTATTTTTATGTGTTTAAACAGTTTGTATGTATTTTAACTCAACGCTTTTGTAGTCGAATAATACACAATTCTAAGGATTTTGTTGAGCCTGCACATCTGAAATTTTGTCCCCATCAGTCATCATCCATCTATATACTGACTTGTAGTCAATAGTAGAACTTTAGCAAATAAATTGTCATTTTCAAATAAATCATTTTTAAAATTTTCAAATAAACTAAATTGTTATTTTCGATTAAATCATTTTAAAAAATTTTTAAATTTTTAAATAAACCAATTTTTCATAAAAAATTCATACCAAACCAGAAAACTAAATCAATGCTATCTTTTACTCTTTACCATTACTTACAGCAAATATTCTACTTTTCTAAGTATACTAAAATATTTGCTTTCAACCGTTTTTGTAATTATTTCTTTTTGAATTGAAAAAGAAGTTTACAACAATAGATTATTTGGAGATGTAATCTTAGCTCTTTTTTGCTTTAATTTTAGTTTTTGGTGCTTATTTATTTTAGTAACTTGTATTTGATTTTAAAAATCACAACCTTAGAAAAATTGGGCTAGCGTGTCTGTCCTGCAAGCGCTAGGTCAAGGTTCAATTCTTAGGAAAGGCAACTTGTGGTGGCACAGGTGGCATATTTTCTTAAAATGCACTCTACAAATTGGCATGTCTCCAGTCATTGAGGTTTCTTTGCCGTTGAACTTGACATGCTTAACCATGATTAGGGGGACTTCATGGTTTGTACAACTATGGATCTTAAATCTACACAGCTTCTGTTTGTGTTAAACAGAGCAACTGCTATATTCGATGTTTGAAGACTCGCTCAAGCGTAATGGCGAATGAAATTTTTAAAGAGCTACTCAAATCAAATTTTAAAAGATTTTATCAGAAAGTGTAGATATTTTTTTATCGTTTGAGAATTGGTTGTTGTGTAATGTTTCAATATTAAAATCAGCAAAACCTGATTCCATTTTAAGTGCTCAAAAGAAAAAGGGCCGGCCCCTTCTGCCCCAAATATGACATCAATAGACATGCATAATGTTTATAAATGACAACTGGTCTCAATAGCATCAGATACTTACATGTAGATGTTTACACAGATTTTAAAAGAAAAAAATGCACCAAAATCTAACAAACCTATTCTTAAATCATTATATTTTTATATAATTATATGTTTATTATATTTTTATATATACAATCAGCTAGATTTGAAGTATTAGTCTAACATTTATGAGCAAATACAAAAAGATGTGACAATACGTGATTGCAATTAAAAGGCTCAAACCAAGCAAAAGAGCAACTATTATGTCTATGGTTGCAAAGAGACCAACAAAATGAAGAAATTTGATGCTGCAACTTGAATGTAATAGCTGATATCAACTATCGCAACGATAGCAACTCGCGGTGCCATTTTCCACATACATGTATTTTCTTTTTGATTGTTGAACCGCAATCTAGTTTTGTTGATTCTAATCTTGAAACACTCTGATAGTCAGAACACTGTAACACTGCAACTTTGATGCAGTAGTTGAACTCATGATGAGGGACAAAAAAAGGAGAGAGAATATTGACGCCATTTTTGGAGATCTGATTACCAGGATGTTTAAAGATTAAAATCTAAAAAACTTGATCGAGATTAAAATGTTTAGATAAAGCAAAATGAGATTATGATGTTTATATATCTGCAAGGAGAGCAAGAGAATAGTGACGCGCATCGCTGCAACTTAAACACAATAGCTGATATCAATAATCAAAACAATAACAGCTAGTGACATCATTTTTCACTTATTTTTCTTCTGAGTTTTTTAACCTCATCAAGCTTTGTCAATTTTAATCTTTAAACACTCTGGCAGTCAACTCATCTAAAACAAACAAACAAAAACAATCTCAAATGATAAAATAATATCTATACTTTCTGATAAAATCTGTTAGACTTTGATATGAGTAACACTTTCAAACCAGTTGGATGGTGATATGAAGTACTAGACAAAACATTTTCTGCGCGAGAGGTTAAAAGTTCAAACCTTCACTACTCAGTTAATCTAACCCATGGGTTAGAGAACAGAAGCGTTGCTATGTTATTAATTAATAAACCTCATTAGTCTTTTTAAACAAATGTAACCTGTTTTTACTGTATATTTATTGATTAGCTGAGTGCATGGCATTGCAGGGGTAATAAAACAGCTTATAAAGTTATAGTGGCAGGTGATGTAGCTGCCATTGTTTAAGTTAGCTAGGTAGCCAATGACAAAATTAGAAAATTGGCTAATTTAACTATCTTAAGAACTTAAGCTAGTAACTTGAGCTAGTAACTTAAGCTAGTAAGCTAGTAACTTTGCTATAACCAGGGTTGTAAAGTCAACTCGTAATCGTTATGGGGGACGTTACGCACTAGCTTAATTATGATTCAAGCGTGTAAGTTTTAACCGATGTGCTGAATATGGCCCCAAATATTCTTTTGTATAGCAATGTAGCTGCTTGGCCTGGGCCCTAGGAAATAAAATGCCTGCCTGAAGATTTGGGTAATTTGAGTTCAAATTCAGTGCAAAGCTGATTTTTTGCTAAATTCTTATCGCTATTACAGGACATACGTACAACAAATGAAAAGCACTGTGACTTATATATATTAATTAATTAATTTATATACATATAGATTAACTCCCTTTTTAAAAATAGGATAATGTGAATTATAATATTTCTCAAGTAAATTTCAACTACTCACTTGACCAAAATATTTAACTTTACATTCAAAAGACCTCCTAGGCTTGTATCACAAGTTCAGCCTAAAAAGTATCTACTTTAGTAAAAATGCTATTAAAATGGCATCACATTGGCAAATGCAATTTTAACGATGTAACAACTCTATTTTCTATTTAGCCATAAACTGTCATGTTTATTATTGACAAGTTGTGAGCTTTTTATGCAATTCAATTGCACCTATAGTCAGTGTAAAAGATTTTGTGCAACTCTTTGCTTCTCCGTACTTGATGAACCAACCACTTTGAAATCACCAGGTTTTGGCAGCTACATGTACTTGCTTTATGCTATTTACCTGTTTCAAATAGCTACCTGTTTGTGCTATTCACCTGTTTAAAATTGCTACCTGCTTTAGATAATCACCTGTTTAGAATAGCTACTTGTTTGTGATAATCACCTGTTTAAAACAGTTACTTGCTTTAGATCGTCACCTGTTTAGAATAGCTACCTTGTTTTAATAGTCACCTGTTTTGAATAGCCACCTGTTTGTGCTAGTCTCCTGTTTAAAACAGCTACCTGCTTTAGATTGTCATCTGTTTAGAATAGCTACCTGGTTTTAATAGTCACATGTTTAAATTAGCTACCTGCTTGTGATAGTTACCTCTAAAAAATAACTTTTTATAAAATATAACATGTTATAATTTAAGGCTTCCAACAATGTAGAATTATATGTATTTCTTCTTCAAGTGCTCCTCTTGCTGTCTTTAGGAAGAGATGTCGTTGGCCTTTATCTTGGTAGCTCCACTCCTCCGTCTCGGACAAGGCTGGTCCTTTCTTCACTGGCTGATCTTTTTCGTCAGCCGGCTTGCCTGAGTTTATAGCCTGTTTTCTAACACATAAGTACAACCAAGCCACTTACGATCAAGGCTACATACTAAGCTTTCTGTAAATGAAGCACCACTTGAACAAAAAATTAGTCTCTATATTTGAAGTACTTTCCATCATTTGATGCCCGAAATTTCATGAAACGTTACAGTTTTGTAAACAGGGTAAAGAATGTTGACAAAGTTATTTTCACCATTCTGAGTGTTGCGTATCTTCCCGTACCAGAAGAACTTAGACACAGTAATATCTTTATTGATAGCTTCAAATTGTGTCTTTTTTTCCTGCTACAGGCTCAACTCTTTGGACGTAACATTCAAGTACACGAGTTCAGAGTTCAAAATTTGCCAATTGTCCAGAAATCTCAAGCCGAAGTGTCTGTCAAAGACATAGAGAGTGGTAAATCTGTTACTAAGGTGTCGACAGGATCAAATGTAAGTACTGATTAATATAATCAGATGGTCCTAATGGAATTTTCCGGACTTCCAAACCCCCAAAGTTATGTGTAGGTAAATAAAAGGAAAAACCAAATCTAAATTGGTATAAGAAAATTTTATAAAAGGACGGCTCATTAAATTCAGTTGATCTTTTTTATCAATCTTCGCCGCTTTTGTGAAAGCAGCTGTTACCTGGCAATTATAGACATCTAACCTGCAAACAGCAAATTGAGTTTGATTTGCAAGAAAGTCACTGCTGGTGAGAAAAAAAGCATCGTTTTCTTTGTAAAATCAAAAATACAGATTAGTGTTCAGCCTAGATTTGGATTAGAAAATAGTGAGATCACCAGGTTTCGCAGTGACATATACTTGTTTTATGCTGTTCACTTGTTTAGATTAGCTACCTGCTTGTGCTAGTCAGCTGTTTTGAATAACTACCTGCTTGTTATAGTCACTTGTTTTGAATAGCTACCCGCTTGTGATTATCACCTCCTTAGAATAGCTACCTGCTTGTGATAATCAACTGCTTAGAATAGCTACCTGCTTGTGATTGTCATCTCTTATGAATAGCTACTTCTTCCCGATAGCCTATTAGTTAAAATGCTAACCTGTATATGGTGCCAACATTTTGAGTTGGTCATCTAATTGTGATAAGCACCTGGTTGTGGTAGTCATTGTTAATTGTAATCACCTGTTGGTTGTAGCCACCATATAGTGATAGTTACTAGTTTAGAATAACCACTTGTCAGCGATAGTCCCTTTACACAACATTCCACTATTTGAAATAACTATCTGGTTGTCATAGCCACCATATTGTAATAGACAGTTGTTAGGAATAACCACTTGTCAGAGATAGCCATATTGTGCAAAAGTCAGCTGTTTAAAGCACCTACCTGTTTATTATAGGAGCGTTGTGAGTTGACCATCTGCTTATGACAGGCGCCTGCTTGTAGTTGTTATTTATTTAAACTTTCTCATTAAATTAGTATGAAGTTATTTTTCCAAAACAAATGTGAAAATGCTTTTGATGGGGCTGTTATTCATATATTATAGATGTTCTGGCAGACAAAACGAAAAAACAGTTCCTTTGAAGGAAGTGGCCAGTAAATTTAATCAAATCAATTATTGATGAGGAGATAATTACAAACTGTTCTTATATATTCTAGTCTGATCAAACTCTTCATTTTATCCTTCTTTTATTGTTGTTTCCTCTTTCAATTATTGAAAGTGTTTATTAGTTAATAGTTATTTTATCAATTACTAGTGAGCCACTAGTGAGTCACTAGTGAGTCACTAGTGAGTCACTAGTGAGTCACTAGAGAGTCACTAATGAGTCACTAATGAGTCACTAGTGAGTCACTAATGAGTCACTAATGAGTCACTAATGAGTCACTAATGAGTCACTAATGAGTCACTAATGAGTCACTAATGAGTCACCAATGAGTCACTAATGAGTCACTAATGAGTCACCAATGAGTCACTAATGAGTCACTAATGAGTCACTAATGAGTTAAACTGATGAAATTGAAAGGAGAAAAATCATTCTGATTTTTAGATGAGCTCAGAGAATTGAAAATTTATTTATATATCTTTAGGATCGCGCCGCTGTGGCGTCAGCTGGTACAGAAGCAGCATTTGAATTGTTCAAGTTACTTGAGAAGGATGGACTTGTTCAGCAAAGTCAATTTATCAGAAACAGTCAAATTCGTAAGTTTCCTCTGGAAATAAATTTCGGTTCGGTGAAAAATAAATAAAAGTCGGTGTGTGCAAACAGTATATTAAGCAACTCTAATATAAAATTCAAAAATTTTTTTTACTTGGCGTCTACAAATATTTTTGCACCTGAAATGCTAAAGTTGCCGCAACCTAAAGTTTGTATACTAGTATGAAGGACGGTACCTTGACTCAGTTTACACCCAAGTCAAGACAGATTAGCTCGAGCTCAACTCGGTTTGGTGCAACTCGGGACAGTCTGGGTCAGCACGATCCGGGTCGTAAATAATGAGGCAGAACCTCCTAGCAAAGATTCATATAAAAGGCACAGGCAAGATGAAAAGAATAGAGCTTAATTACGCTTTCCAGTGAACTGCTGAATGTCTTATTTTATATGACCACATTTTATATCTTGGCAAAGTCTATCAAAATTTATTAAAGCTGTTTAGTATTTCAAGCTTATTCCAAGATTTAACAGAGTACACAACTCCTGTTTACATTTGACACGCTAGATTTTGATGCTGCCTCCAAATCATCCTTGTTCTCTTATAAGTTTTGTAAAAATTGATATAAATTGATTGTTCATTATTATGAAAACAATATTAATATTATTCTCATAATATTACATAATTATTCTATCTCATTTCTGTCAGAGCTATGTGATGATCAGATGAGAATGAAAAGCTGCCAGTATTATCAGTCAAGAGGGATGTGCAAAGACTCTACCTGGACAGAGTACCTAAAAACCAATTGCTTCTACACCTGCTAGTACGTGTCATTCAAAACTTCTATTACCTGCTCACCTTTGTCAGTCTAAACTACATTTTTGTTTTTTTTGTCGAAATGTCATTTCATAGCTTTTTTATTTGTGGTTCTCAATATAGGCCTGCTCGCAAGTATTATTATCACTTAGAGGAACCTGTTTGTCGTTGTCATTCAAAGCCATTATCGCTTTTTTGAATTTCCAAGTGTCATTTAAAACCAGTTATAGATACTAGCTAGCGGAATGCCCGGCGTTGCCCAGATAATAGAATAATGACTTAATAAGTTTGAGCAACTAACCTGGAAAGCTAAATCTTTACTAAATTCTTCACTAAAACAACACTCGTGTTTTTGGGCCAGCTAAACAATCATTACACGCAATGGTCAACAGTGTTAGCAAGCATTTTAAGCGTGAGTATTTTAACTAATGTAACAAATATCTGCCCACTGAATAACAAGAAGACAAACATTGAAATTCACATATACAAATATGTGTCATTTAAAACTTTTTAAAGGGAATCGTCAGTACCTCTTTTATTTATTCTATATAGTTTCAAGTCTGTTGTATTTGATTATACACGCCAAAAAAATTGTATTTCAGCATTTCGCAGTGGTTAGATAAATCCTTTCCGCAAGCTGGCAAATCCCTTCTAGACGTCAACATATAGAGTTACCATATTAGGCCAAGTAAACTTATTGTTGAAAATCACCAATGAACCAAGTTTTTTTCTTTTTGTTTTAGCAACTGTGGAAAAGGCTGGAACTAAAGATGAATGCAGTGTTAATGATAGAAATATATCTCTTGAAATAAAACACAGATATTCATACCTTCTCAAGTATAGTTTTATTGGAAGAGTGCCTCAGGGGTTTCCCATTGTATTCCTCAAATTTTGTTGTCATATTTGCCTTCCCTAGCTCATGAGCAAGTTAGGAACAGAGACGAGGTTTGATCCACTGAACCGTTGCCCAGCAGCTCAAAAGGGTAAATGCTACAGCGTAGCTGCTCTGTTATTTGGGTTTAGTTACTCAATACTGCTATTAGTGGTTGACCGAGTAAGTCTTACAATCAACTTAATGTTCAACCATGTTCAACCATGGAACTGAAAAAATGCACATTTCACTTCATTGTGTCTTATGGAGTAGCTAGACAGTTGTAAAACTCTATCACTCCTACAATAACTACAACTGTTATGACTGAAATTACTACTTGCGGTATCATTATTACTATTACTGCTGTTGCTATTGCGATTATTACTGTTACTACTTCTGCTGCTGACGTGATTACTGTGCTACTGTTACTACCACTACTACTACCACTACTACTCTACTACTGCTACTACCACCACTACTACTACTACTGCTACAACTGCTTAACTACAACTGCTAATACCACTAGTACTACTAATGGCACTACTACTGTTACTACTAAAACTGTTAATAATACTGCTACCATTATTACTACTGCTACTATTACTACTACTAATGCTAACACTATGACTGCTATTACTACTAGTCCTATTGCTACTGCTACTACTACTACTATTACTACTGCTATTACTACAACTACTACTATTACTACTACTATGACTACTACTACTACTACTACTACTACTACTGCTACTACTACTACAGTTACCACTACTACTAGTCTTATTGCTACTGTTACTAGTACTACTACTATGGCTAATACTGCTACTACTACTATTACTACTACTGCTATTACTACTACTACTTCTACTACTACTACTACTTCTATTACTACTACAATTACTACTACTTCTACTACTACTAATACTACTACTACTACTGCTATCATTACTCTTCATGTTACCAATACTAATTAAACAATGATAAGTTGCTCTTTCCATTGAAACTTAACAATGTGTGTCAAGTTGAGTCTGAGCTCTCACCAGTATTGGGCATTATGTTCACATCAGCTGTAGTATTCATCTAATTCTGAAGGGTTACGGTGTTTGAAATATTGTTTACTAAATAGATTTTGTTTTTGAATGTTTCTGGCTACTTGATCTATGTGGATGCTTTGTGAGTCTTCAATACAGAATAGGAAATGCTAATTATATAGTTAGTCACATGTGGGTTAAGGCAATAATGGGAAATCAATTTGTTATTGTTGAACAGACAATCTACACTTTCACTCAAATTGTGATTGTAATAAGCAGACTATGTTGATATTATTCAGAGTTTTCTACTCTTGTGTATTGATAAGACAATCACTAAATACTATTACAGTTTTTCTGATTTTTCTAGAACCAGCATAGTTTCGAATTATTGTTTTATTCGAAGGCGATAGCTCTGCATTACCACAATTCCTTGCTTTTTCTACATCCGTTTTACGACGATGGAAGAATATTGTGTAAATACAATTTAATCAGAAGTTTAAACCTCAATAATAACTTTTTACTGAACCACCAATGAATTAAAGTTATACAAAAACATTCTTTCAACATCTAGCACTAAAATGGCAGCAAGTTTGACAGTTATACTATCAGCATTTTCTAAATGAAACACCAATTGAAATTGGTTTCTACTAGGCATCATGTCAGATCTCAGTTGAAACAATGGTTAAACAATGATTCGATCAAACATAATTAAGGCTTTGCTTCTATTCGTCAATCTATAGATGAACAGTTTGATTTTGTAAATAGTATTAGCCCAATGCAACGAATCTGCTAATTTTTGCTGTGTATTATCTGTAGTTGGTATATCCTAGCAAGAGCACGCAACTCTTAAGAAAACCATAGTCAAAATGTCATTTCTAACATTTTATCAACTTACATGTATTTACATGCGCACAGATTGTATCCGTAGGCCTCTGCAACAGGACGTTTTGTGAAGCTTACTTTATTTGGAAAGGTCAAAGGCCAATCTGACATTTGAAACTGGCATTAGTTTGAGTCTGAATTGAAATTAATGTACATATTATATATAGGCCCTTGGGTTATTATAAATAATAAAATATATTTTATAGAGAAAGTTATAGTAAGTACATACGGTAAAGTTATAAAATCCTAGGTTGACTTTGGTTACATTTTTGAAGTACTCCTAATTAAAATAGAACAATTATGTAATTATTTCCCTCTAAAACAAGTATTATGCAATGATAAGATGTCAAGGTGGCCTTGTGGTAGCGTCTTTGACTCAACTATGGGGTTGGTGGTTCGAGTCCTGCTTAATGCCAATTTGACAAAAAAACTCTCAGAAAGCTTTTAACCCTAAATTGCTGGGTTTCTAAAACCCAAAACGCAGAGGCCCTATGTACCACACTGACAACGTGTGCACGTTAAAAATCCACCTCTGTCCTTTGCACATTAGGCAAGTGAAATGGCTACCTGGCTCTGTCAGACTAGACATGTTGCAAAAGCATCCCTTCAAGTTAACCCTGACAGTCAGGTTACCTTGACAGTTCCGAAAGTGGTAGATACTGATAACTGAGTCACCTCTTCTCTTCCATACTGCTCAACCAAAGCATGCAACACTAAGATGCAATTCATTGTCAGTTCCCGACAGGCAGCCAGCCGTGCAATGTTAAAAGATTGATCACAAATTAATCTTCAAAGTACCATTTAATTTTGCTATTGAAACTTTTGTTTCCGATATTGTTCAAAATTTTAAGCTATTTCACTGGCTTGTCACCTTTGCCAGACTCAAAGCTTTTTAGAACAGAAACCAAATAAAAGCTTCATATCAATAAATGTTTATTTATTATTATTATTAATTATTTATTAATAGAGTTTTGGGCTTAGAAAGTCTCACAGCATTGAATGCTACCCACACTGATTGTCATTGCTCCAGGCCCAACAATGCCTCCAGTACCATGATGGGCAGAAACTTGATAATGAGTGACATAGGTTGGTCTTTCGGATGTTAAATACTTGGTGATTGTGTCGGCTGCTGGGGCAGCGAGACCAACATTTGTCGTCGAACAGGCGCATCTATAAATAGAACAATTATTGAATCTTCACTTTCTGAAGTGCGGATTGAGTAGACGATAATAATGCGTTACTAAAACTCAGAAACATAATGATTCATAGCCACTTTTGTATAATAATACTTTTAACTTCTTTATATAGCCTAAAGTTAACACCTTTGGCTGTGCAACTAACGACTTGTTATAACAAAAGATCTCCATTTAGTGTCTACATTTAAGAAATAATTCTTTAAGATGTGTTTAATTTATCAAAATCTGAAACTAGTACAATTGGAAAAAGGTTTGCAAGTAGATTGGAATGATAGTCTGGAATGATAGCTTGGTAAAATCCCAAAGGCTGACTCACACTATATCACTGTATGATGACGTTTTCATTTTGGCGTTCAACGTCGATTGTGTGAACCAAAAACCGATGGCATTGAAAAAGCAACGCCGATACATCAAGAAAGTTTTCAGCTGTCAAACTTTCTCAATGTTTTGCCAAGCATTAATGACCGCCTTTTCAAAGTGAATCATTTTAGCGATAGTAATTGGCAGTCACAGATGGCGTGATTTATTCATTTTCGTCATTGTAGTTGCTACGAGACTAGTACTGTATTTAATTCAAACACGCAAAAACAACAAGGTTTCTTCGCGAAAAAAATGAGAACACTGCGTCATGGAGTATTTGCTGATGCAAACACGGATGGGCTTGTGATAGTTTGAACATTGTTATCATTGATGCTCACTAAAATTTTGTGGCATCAACCTTGAGATACAGCGATATAATCAACCCGAGATATGGCGATATAGTGTGAACTGCCTTAACGGGTAACTTAAAAGGTGTGGCAGATGCTTTAAGAAAAGAAACTGCTTCAGAGTTAAATCAGGCCAGAGGAAACAATTTTGCCACTGTGAAATGTTGGTGCTATTGGCTTCTTAAAACAGACACTCTGAAAAACTAACTCCAAAGATTTTTCTGAATTATGTGGAATTTTATATATTTTTATATAAAAATGTTGTATTTCTTTAGGAAACTTTTTATGTATTTGATTGTATTTTAAATATCTTTTATGCATTTTATTGTATGTTATATTAAATTACGTGTTTGGAATTTAAACATTCGAAATTGTATATTACCAAATTCATGCATAGCTTATTATTAATATTTAAATTTGTAAAATACCTTTTAAGGAGGCAACTTAGTGGTGCAATAGAGTATTTATTTTCTCAAAACTTTAGACCTCACTACAAAACTCACTTATGATCAGTTAAAGCAAACTGGCAAGTGTAACTATCAAATAACTAATAATTATACAGTATGTGAACAAATCTGTGTGTGCTAATAGTATTCGCTCATTCATTTGCAGATTTCATTTTATTTTGCTTCAGCCTTCAGAATTTAAAAAACATATTGCATTTATTATCATTCTTGATCGATAAAACATAATTGATTTTAGAGCATCAGCAAGCAATTGATCGGAAGAAAATCCTCAATAATAGGCCGCATTTATTTTAGAGACCAGATTGAAATATTACACAACATACAACTTCCCTTTCACAGTTTTGCAAAAGCAATTTTAAATTTTATTTGTAAAAAAGTTATAAAATTTTATGCTGCCTTGTCGTTTGCTTACAAAAGAAGACGGTAGGCCTATTGATATTTAGGTAAGTCACCTGTGGAAAATAGCTTTATGCAACAGTTTTAGAGCTGTTGAGTGGTGATTTGAGCTGTCTTTAGTAAAACGGAGATAACCCTCAAAGTCTGAATAATATAATATGTCGGGCGTGCCTCTGACATTACAGTAGTTTTTGTAAGTTAAATCGCTGTTAGTAGCATATTTATTTGGCTCGCCGCTCACAACGGTCTCCAAAATTGTTTTAGAAACCATTTGCATTTTTTAATTGCAGCAAAATTTCTGAAACGATAAACAAAACATGTGTTTGGCTTTGAGGTTTACAAAAGTCCAGTTTCAAACTTACCCAGACTGACACGCAGAAGGAACGGCAGATGTTTGAGGGGCTCCTGATATTGCGCAATCGCATTTAGCATTTGTGTAGAGATAATTTGATAGGTCGAGTCTGGTAGCTCTAGGTTCAAACACGCCTGTACCGTAAAGATTACCACTAGACTCTCCGTTCACCCTAAGAGCTAAAGAGAGCGCTGCTGAGTTTCTTCCGCATGCGATAGAAGTCTACAAACAGAGAAGTAGAAAACGAATAATCATTTCAAGCTGCTCATTTAGTGAAGCTGTTTAAATTTCCAACACTTTCCAAAGAAAAAACTTACTTGTTGGGAACAAGTCCCCGATGTGCTTTTGATCATTGAAACAATTTGGGCATCTGTAATCGGATAAGTAACTGTCGTTGGAACATCGCATAAACCTGACACTGGACCGTTGAATACCGTGTCAACTCCAGCATTGCCTGTAGACATAGCAATAGTTGGTCCAGTGCCAGTACAGGGTCCAGCAGGAACGGTGTAGCTGCCCCCACCGCTAGGCGAAACCTAAAAGCAGATAAGTATTTTGATATAGTGTTTGGCATCAACTGTTGTCATACAATTGGCGGAAGCTGTAAATCTATAAAGTTAAATAATAATAATGAATGTTTATATATATTTATTTTGCGTTTATATTCTGTAAGTTTTAGATTCACGTGAGTCTATTTGATCTTACATCAATGCAAACAGAATGTTATGTAATGGTTGGGAGACAATATTACACATATTATATAGTACATATATATGAGATAGTACATATGAGATAGTGTATATATATATATATATACATGTATATACATGTACTATCTCATTGCTAGATTTAGCAGTTTCATAAGTCCAGCAGGTAAATATTGTCTTATTGCTAAGTTCAACAGCTTTTTAAGTCCAGCAGGTAAATACTATCTTAATTTTAGGTCTAGTAGTTTCATAAGTCCAGCATGTAAACGCTGTCTTATTGAGCACATGTGTAGGCAGTAGAGACAATTGTTGGCAATATTTGTGTGTGGTTAGTTGCAACTATTGTGCTTTGGGTGTGTAACTTTCTGGTGGAGACGGCTGGTGGCAAAGAGGAGGTTGAGTGCCTTCGGTGCAGATTGGTGCTATGGTACAATTTTTTTGTCATTTTGCTAACACTGGTTACCCTTAGTTACTCTCCAGAATATAATCGCTTACTAAACTACATATTTTATATTTTTATAAAATTAACTTGAAGTTTTTTTAGTTTTAGAACAGAAAGTAATTTAGACACTTGAAAGTTGACAGGTCAACTTTATGGTCTGAATTAATTGCATATGAGTTTATAAAACTATATTCTAAATAATATATAGAATAATTATAAAACGTCCAGTTTTGAACTTTGACAAATATTATTTATATATTCTAGATTATACACCTGATCATTTTTATACTATTTATTATAATGAGTAAAAATAAATATTAATTATTTTCTACAATGGTTTATATATTAATGAGTAACTAATATTCAACTTTTATATTAAGTTAATTTAGAAATTAAACAAAAATTATATTAAATTGCTAACAACTTATATTATACTATATTATATTATACTATATTATATTATACTATATTATATTATACTATATTTCAACAAAGCTGTGGGTAGAATTTGGATGAATTCTGATCTGCTAGTTTATGTAAATACTGTTTTGACCAAATTTTGATTTTCTGATAAAAATAACTAATTAAACTAAAAGGTATTGTCTAAAATCAACTATGATAAGAACTCACAAGATGTGTTTTTAATCTTAAACATAAACTGTTGGTTTGAGATGTGTGCCCAACTTTCTGTATTGTACAGATAGGCGCTATCAGTGATGGATTTCAATGATTCTTAATAAAACTTGATGAACTTTAACCCAAGCCCAGAACATCAAAGTACATACAGTGTTTATTATTATTGGTTTCATTGCAGCTTAAGCTGGTTTCGTTTCCTGTCATCAACCTAGTTTTACTAGGTTGATGACAGGAAATAGGCGTTCCACTAGCCAGGCTTATGGAAAGTGGCAAGCAACTACATTACTTGTTACTGTTTATAAGCTGTTTTAATCCCGGTGTAGAGATGTTATAAAATGCTTATATTACTACTAGCCGGACATTCGGCTAGTAGTAATATAAGTTAATAAAAGATAATCTAAGTGCGGTTTTAAAATTTTATTGTAGGACTATTTATAGCAGTTTACCTGAGTGCAATATGTTGTAGCGGAGTTCTTGCAGCACTGAACCGAGAATGGGTCTGGGTTGCTCGGATCACCAATTCCTGGCCCTTGAGGATCAATGACTACAGTAACACATCCTATGACAGCACCAGCAAACAGGTTGTCTCTCTCGTAGTAATCGCGACAGCTCTCTGGTCTTATATCTATAAACAATCAATATATAGATTATAGATGGTAGATTGTGGAATGATGCGATTATGATATCTTTGCATAGAACAGACATGACAAGCAATCTATAGTTAATATTTATCTGATTTTATTTTATTTTATTTATTTATTTATAGATAATATTTATTTATAGATTTTATTTATTTATTTATAGATTATATTTATTTATAGATTTTATTTATTTATTTATAGATTATATTTATTTATAGATTTTATTTATTTATTGACTATATTTATTTATGGGTTTTATTTATTTATAGATTATATTTATTTATAGATTTTATTTATTTATAGATTATACTTAACTGATTTTATTTAATTTTATTTATTTATTTATAGATTATATTTATTTATTTAAAGATTTTATTTATTTATTATCTTACAGCGTTATAAAACCAAATACTATAAAATCAGGCAAATAGCCAAACAAAATATCGAGAAACTAAAAATTTGGTTTCAAATTAAATAATTCATTTTAAAGTAAAGTTTAGTAGTTAAACTATTAAAAATTATTTTGTGTTAATTAAGCGCTGCAAGTAAGATAGTTGAAGGCCCTCATTGAGTAGTCATTATGGAGTAGTCAAGGCATTCAAATAAGCTACCAATCACACTCAGCCGTCATCACATTTCATATTATATTTCAATTGCCTATACCTAAAGTTATCTATGGGTATTGATTATGTAGAATGCCTATGGATGATTCCTCCATCCTATAAATGATGTCTAGAATACTAAAGGAATTAGTATTCTTTAGTATTCTACGTTAATGATACCAGAGGATGGATATTTTTAATGGTGAATGCCTTTAGATAGTTTGTTCTTAAAGGCATTAATTGTAAAAGACATCCAACCTCTGGAATCTTTAAAGTTGGATATTAAAGGAGTAAGGATTTAGATTAGGAGTAGGATTAGTAAGGATTTAAAGGAATCCTTATCCAACTTTAAGAATTCTTTGAAGAATTCTTGTAAGAATTCTTTAAAGAGTTTTAAGCTTCTATAGTAAATTTTGTAGTTTGCTGCTAAAATATAGTCAGGTTTTAGTGAGTGCAACTAAAATGATCATAAGACAATTCCACAAGCTGATGAAAAACTCAGCAAGACATTGGCGTGAGAACATGACTCCCTTGTCACAGTCAGAGCCATATATGCAATAAATGTGGAGTGAAAATTTTGTTTAGCAATATTTTCAATTTAACTAATATAAGATTAAAATAAACAATATATGACTGCTTGTTCCAACATCTAATGAACTCAGAAAATACAATTTTAACATACAGATAAGCAAACTTGCTGTTAAAATTGCTAGCTTTTACTTATATTATAATAGCTAATTTATAAAATCTAGTTGTCTATGACAAATCCTTGTTAAACTCTCATCGCCTGTTTTTTTTATTTATAATAATTTTGATGTAATATGTTAGTTTCTTATATATTATAGTATTTGTACATTTGTATTGTAGTATTTATAATTTTTTTATTTTCTACTTTAGTTATTTATGTTTTGCAAAATTAGAAAAATTACAAGGTCTGTTTTTAACTAAAAAGCATGCAGTAAAAAGCTGAATCAGATTCACACTGCTTAAAAAATTTATGCATAGCTGAAATTTTAGTCATTAAATTGTTTAGGAGTTGTTTTCTCCTGTGTGTTTTTTCACGGTTTAGTGCCTTTGGGGTTTATATGACATACATAGTCTGAAAATGGCATGGAATTGAAAAACAATTATAAAACTATGTATGTATAAATAGATATCTTTTTAAAATGTTTTTTAACCATGCAAAATTAGTTTTAACTTTTATGTTTTGCAAAAGAAAAAAATTAAATTTCATTATAACTGTTGGACCAAGCTGGACTAGATACAATCTGCTCAAATTTTTTACAATATCTGACAGTTACAAAGATAAAAATCAACACTTTACCTAACTCGGTCTAAACATAAACTTTATAACTGCGGTTCAACCAAATGAATTTGTAACAGCAAAAGACCACTTACAAACACATGTGCTTGTGATAGCAGTGAAGGAACCATCTGCTTGGCAAGTAGTCGAGACTACCCTAGTTGTTGTTCCTGCACTAGGAGCTAGTCTGTAATCCAGTCTGCAAGTGAAGTCTATGGTTCCACCAATCGGAACATCTTGTGGTACCACGTCAGCGTTAGCCAATGTTGGTAAGGCTGACGATCGACACATCTTCTCTATAATGACAGCGATCAAATTATACAAAGTCGTTGGTCAATAATTTTTCAAACTTTTTTGTCTGGCTATTTAAACAGTTTATTTTAATCTTGACTCTTAGCTATTTCTGTTTTTGATTATTATAGTATATCCTAAGTTACTCACGAGTGCAAGTCGGAGCGGGTGTGAGTGACCAGGTACCATCTGCGAGACATTTGGATTCGAGGCTTGTACCAGATTCATAGTTAGCATTACATACATAAGTGTAGGTGTTGGGATAGACAATGGAAGAAGCAACAACAGGTGCTGTGTTGGTACCGGTTGGTGGCACTCCACAATTCACAGCTGTAAAATATTAGTGCAGTTTTTGCATAGCGTTCTTCCCAAGTAATTGAACAGAAACATCTATCGATATGAAAACTGAGAAAAGATGATGGAAGCAAGAGGCAGAAAAAAAACAAACAAACAGACTGTAAACAAATATCGGAAGGAAACCAATAAAAATACAAAAATAATGCATATTATAATAGACTCACGTTCACATGTAGGAGTTGTCGTCCATGTACCAGAGGAAGTACAGTACACACTAGCAGAGTTATTCAAGTTGTTGTTAGACCCAACAATTCTATAGCCTGTGGCGCAGGTGTATTTCACACTCTCACCCACCTTCAACACAAGATTCTCTCAGTACAAATTATTGGCTAAAAGGGTGCTTCACAGCTTGTTATTTGAGAAACAAAAGACTATTTAACTTGTAGGCACAACACCAAACTAACAGTTTACTAATATAAAATCACTCTATGGGCTGTTAGAAAGCTTATAGACTTATTGCGATCATAAGATTTTACCGCATATGAATCTCCAGCTGTTTCTCTAGTAGTCACTGCATCACCACATGGAGGTGCTTTGGTGCACTTGACTGGCTGCGGTGCAGTGGGGTCCTCCTCTGAAAGATAAAAATCAGGAACCAATCAGCTGGCAGTTAAAAAGAATTGGCTAGCTATCAACCAATAAGAATTAATCAGCTGTCAATCAGATAGACTAATCGGTTAGCAGTTGAAAGCGATTGGTCAACTATCAACCAATACTAGGATTTAACTAAAGGGCTAATCAGCTGGCAGTTGGAGGAAACCAATTAGACGATTATTAAAACGATTTGTAGTATTCATGCTTTAAATTATTGGAGATCGTTTCATAAAGTATGTTGATGTTCAAGTAAATATGCCTGCACACAAATATATAACACAATTAATTCTTACCGCAGACAGGTAAGTTTGTGCTGGGCCAGAAGCCACCAGAGCACTGAATGGTGCTTGGTGTACCAGCCTTCAGCCTATATCCAGCAACACAGGAGTAAGTAGCACTGTTACCAGAAACTGTAGAGAGGGCGTTAAGGATGGAAGGTGGACCAGAGCAAGTGATGACTGGAATAGCTAAAAGAAGATAGCCAAGTTAGACTATAATTAAAACTTTAATCATAAACATACTTGAGCTACTGAACAGATGTTTGTAAAAAATGATAAGTAAATGAAAATATAATATTTAAAAGCTAAAGTTAGTTAATTTATAACAGAGAACCTTAAACTATAACATATATAATATGAGATGTATAATGTACGGCATATATAATAATATGTATTATGTTAAATTTTATAATAAACAACAATATAATATACAATACATACGGAAATATAGAAAAATACAATAAGTTAGATTTTGTGAAATCTTTGTAACTAAATATAAATTAAAACTTGTAAAAGTCTCAATCTATATTTTAGCAGATCAATGTGAATAATATTTTATGTTTCTAAAATAACCAAAAAAGCAAAAACCTGTTTAACCAAAAAATAATATTTTGTGTCATTTAATGTTAAAATGCTCAAGTCAGCAAATTGTATATAAGAATCAAAACCAAATCAATAAAAGAAAATCAAATAAAATTAGTGACATGCTAAACTTAGTTAAATTTTTCTAAATTTTCTAACTGAAGATAAATCAAAGCTTGCTTAATTTTTTAATTCACAAAAATAGCATAACTATAGCAAAAATACATCCAAAACATAGAAAACAGAAAGATGCAGCTCAACTTCTAAATAACTAGAAACCATTTTTTTGAACTTTTTTAAATGTTACAAAAAAAAGAAGTAAATACAGTTTTACTATTTCTGATGCAGTAAAACAAGACTGACCAAAACCTTTTAGAAACTAGAAATCTCCTAGAAATCAACTCACGTTCACAAGATGGTAGGTTAGGCCAAAACTGGCTCTGGGTGTTACAGTTGACTACTCTTGATGTAACCCCATTTCCTCCAATTATTCTGTAGCCTGAGAGGCATGTGTAGGTAGCGGTCACGCCTCCATTACTTAGTGTTGGCTCAGTGGAGAATGGGACATTTGGAGGCTTGGGACAGAGCTCTGTAAAATGGAAACAGGTAGACTTACTGAATGAAGTATACATAGTTTATAACTTGGAGCTGGTAAACTTATTAAATGTTTTATAATTCTAGCTGAAAATTCAAGCTACAAATTAAATGCTTGAGATGTTATCTAACCAAAGCAAAATATTTAGAAAAAACTGCTACGTCAATAGATGAATTCTTTTTTTCTCCCTGCTTCTCTCTCTTTCTCTCATTCTCTCTCTTTCTCTCTCTAATTGTATAATGCTCAAATATTTTTTTGTATTGCTTTAATATTTACAAAAAAAATTATAATATTTTTTGTGAATTTTCAAAATGTTTCGTAAAATATTGGATATTTTACAAAAAATATTGAATGTTTTACAATGTTCAATATTGCATTGAATGTTGTAAAATATTCAATTGTTTCTTAATATTCAATATTGTAAAATATTATATTCAATTATTTTGCAATGTTTTTTGTAATTAATATATTTAATTATTTTACAATGTTTGAATATTGTAAAATAATTGAATATTTTACAATGTTCAAATATTGTAAAATATTCAATTACTCTTTAAAGAATTATAAGAGTAATTGAATATTATTCTTATTAAAGAATTTAAAACTTGGAACAGAGTTCTGTTGGCAGAAAAAAAATCTTGAGATTACATAAATTCTTAAACCAACAACAAATTATTTTATGTTTTTGTCATGCTAAGTTTGTCCATGGAATGTAGAATTAATAAACACCATTTCTTTTGTAGACCATAAATATCTCCCATTTTGCTTCTAAGAAAAAACTAAAAAAGACAAATTGGTAAAAAGAAAATATTACTGGACTTGGTGAACAGCTTCTGGTATAATTCGTGAATTAGTACCAGAATAAAAACTTATTAAAGAATATAATATGCCTTACGCCTTGTGCACCTCGGGGCCACAGTCCATCTGCCATTGACACAAGTTATGACGTTAGTTCCTTCCAGCACATAACCAGGTTCACAGGCATATCTGACGGTATTTCCAGTGTCCAGCCCTTGACCATTGTCGATGTGTGGAATGGGTGGGCAGGCCTCTGTAACAATAAGGGTCTAAGTAACTTAGCAAGGTTATAGTTTTATCTGGTTCTTTTTTTGCCAGAGTGGTATAAGGATCTTGACTTGAGATTAAACTCTTGTGTTTAATCTCTCAGAATAGAACAATATAATTTCATAGTTTCTAAATTAGAATTTTTTAAAACTTTATCAAGGCTAAAACTTCCTTCTCAAAATTATAACATTTTAGGAATACATTAAAATTTCCATCTTTTTAAAATTTAATAGATTAAATTTGCAACTAAGTCAGTACCATAATATAACATAATACAATATAAATATGTATTTATATTATTGGCAATAATTTAATTTCAAATAGAAATGTTTTCAAATTATGCCATACAACAACAATAAAAGAAAAAAAAAAGAAAAAGCGCAGCAGTTAGCCACTAAAATTGAATAAATAGTTTGATAAATAAATACTCTTTATAATAATTTTCTTTATAATAGTTCATCTTTAAATCCATCTTAATAATGTTTAATAAAATAGACAATTACTAAACTAGTTGTCTTGACACTAAATAAAGTTTGAAGTTTTGTCTCATCTAAATAACTCATTAAATTTATTTTATGAAATCCTATTTAATGAGTTATGAAATTATATGAAACACTAATCATATCAAATGACTGTGAAAATATTGCTATTGCATCAGAAACAGTCATGGTTTTATTCTGGTCAGCTCATTTTTTGTGCACATGTGCAGACAACTACCAAAACAATCTATTATCTCATTCAATCTGGCAAAGTAGTTTACCTTACTTTTTCTTTCAGAAAATATTTTTATTTATTTGAGTGTATATTTTAAACGCATTTCAAAACACAATTTAGACATTTTGTCAATTAGTTTTCTCTTTTGGCAGCAGAAGCATGACGTTGCTGGCAGAAGACAAGGGCTTGAAAAAACTGTTTACGCAACAGCATAAAAGGCTGTTTTGTAAGCCGCCGTTTCAAAATCTACCACGAGATCAGGATACACAACGGCATGTTGAAAAAAGTGACTGTAAAATTCTGGTTCGGGGTTTGCTATCTTATGCAGAATAATATGATACCCAATAAAGGTTTTCTAAAAAACATCTAATCAAACTCTGATATTCGGAGAACATCAAAACAATTAATAATAATCATAATAGTTTACAAATACAGTATATTATTTGTTACAGTTAAAAATAGATGAAGTGATTAAATAAGCTATTTACAGGTATTGTTTAAATTTTCTGACTTTCAAGTACTTCCATTTACAACTAAGTAGTTTTATTTCATGTTAGCATAAAAAACATTTTTCTTTTTTTTATTGTTTTTTATGTTAACATAAATTAAAATTACTTTACTGTAAATGCTAGCAATTTAAATAAGAACATACTTGAAAGTCAGAAAATAAAATTGAAGTTGGAGAAATTAGAGAAAATAAAATGTTTTTCTTTTTTAAAATTATTTTATTGATCTTACGAGGAGCCTGAGTCGTTGTTCTTCTTGAAGGTCTCCTTCTTCGCTGATTTCTTCTTTGTCTTTGACCTTGTCTATTTCTTCCAAAGTTTCTTGTTGGCTGACTCTCGACAAGAAAGCAGAGAAGTAGCACCAACACAGTCACTGCCAGCAGTTTCATCTACAATTAAATTGTCCAGCCAAGAGTTATGCAATAATCAGATACAAGGCAAAAATTTACTCATAAAATTCAGATTAGCGCTTATTTAATTTCAGCGAATAACTTATCAAAATTTTTGCATCTTCTCACTCTGCTTACACTAAATGTGCATTTTATGACATTTATAGTTTCAAGTTTTGTGTTTTCGTTTTATGTAACAAGTACAGGTTTTCAACAAAGCGACTTTAGCCGAGTGGTCTAGTATGCCTGACCTGTAAACCACAGGTTGGGGTTAATTTTCTAAAAATAGTTCACTGGTGGTGAAAGGGATAACATCTAAGCTTAAATCACTTTCAGCAACCGGGCATGTTACAGTCATTAAAGCTCCTTTGATACTGGACTCAATCAGGTTCAACCAGAATCACACCCTTGTTGTTTGTGAACAGCGCTGCCACAAAAACACCCATATTCTGCTTGCAATAAGCTAAGCAGACACCGTACTCAAGCTTTGAGGAATTGTTCACAGTGTTTTCAACTCATTTCAAATTTCATGATATGTTAAAGTGGCACAAAATCTCTAACAATTATTTTGAAAATATCATTGCTAGATGCTATAAGATTCTTTTCTCTAATATTCATTCTCGAAACAGAAACAAGTATTTTAAATCCTATTTGTCAAACCATTTATGTGATTGATTAACTAGCAGCTTTAACAATCTTTTATCTGATATTCACTCTCGAAACAGAAACAAGTATTTCAAATCCTATTTGTCAAACCATTTATGTGATTGATTAACTAGCAGCTTTAACAATCTTTTATCTGATATTCACTCTCGAAACAGAAACAAGTATTTCAAATCCTATTTGTCAAACCATTTATGTGATTGATTAACTAGCAGCTTTAACAATCTTTTATCTGATATTCACTCTCGAAACAGAAACAAGTATTTCAAATCCTATTTGTCAAACCATTTATGTGATTGATTAACTAGCAGCTCTAACAATCTTTTATCTGATATTCACTCTCGAAACAGAAAAAAGTATTTCAAATCTTATTTGTCAAACCATTTATGTGATTGATTAACTAGCAGCTTTAACAATCTTTTATCTGATATTCACTCTCGAAACAGAAACAAGTATTTCAAATCCTATTTGTCAAACCATTTATGTGATTGATTAACTAGCAGCTTTAACAATCTTTTATCCGATATTCATTCTTGAAACAGAAAAAAGTATTTCAAATCCTATTTGTTGAACCATTTATGTGATTGATTAACTAGCAGCTCTAACAATCTTTTATCTGATATTCACTCTCGAAACAGAAAAAAGTATTTCAAATCTTATTTGTCAAACCATTTATGTGATTGATTATCCATTGTTTTCTTTATTGTCTTTGTAAGCCATTGTTTGCCAATAATTTATTATTAAATTATTGCATTCACTATTGTCAATAGAATAATAAAAAATACCCATACCAAACTAACTGCTGTTTGTTTTATTATACTTGAGTAATTTAGCATCCATTTCTAGTTGAAATGAAATGATTGTCAATAAAGTTTTTCATTTGTACACTCAAGTAGAAATGAAAAGCTTGCTTGATGTACAATAGAGGTGTTTTTTTTAAAGCTGATTAGTGGAATGTTGGGATTGTCCTCTCGACGTTTATTTGGTGACTGCTCTTTAGACTAATGGCATCGGTGAGGCAATGCGCGGATACTCCAAAAAGGATTGCAGCTGTCAAACTTTCCTGATAATTCATTCACTACAATTTGCGTAATGGGCACCACAAGCAATCACAGCCACTGTGATTGACCAATCACAGCCATTGTGATTAACCAATCACAGTGGTTGTGATTGACCGTTGTTTAATCCATGATTCTCATCATGATAGTTGCTATGAGACAAATATTTCATCGTTTGAATGACTGCAATGAGTAACCAGAAAGGACTATTCGCTGATGTAAACGCAGATGGGTGTTTTTGAAAGTGTGAACAATGTTATTACAGACAATCAAAGATGTACTGTGGGATTATTGTCAAAATACTGCAGCCGACTGTGGAAAAATAATTTTAGACAGGATCTGTTAAAAGTTAAAAAGAATATATTGGATTAAAGATTTGTGCGACATTATGATAGAAGTTAAACCAAAAAAGCGGAAAATACACGCGCAAAAGTAATTGCCTGAACTGAAACGTTTATTTATGAACATTTACAGTGAGAATACTTACAGGCTAAGAATGCAATATTTACAAGATGAACTTAAATAATAGAACGTGTACAATATTTATCAAAATGGTATTCTGAAATCCCAATTTTTATTACATTACTTGGAATACATTTTATATTAATACTAGCACTATGTTCGTCTAATGTGCTGTGAGAGATCGTCAGGCACAGTGGATATGTATTTGAACGAGTATCTGTGAAAGTAGCTAACTAGTTAAGGTGTCCCATGTAGGAGTAGTACGTCTAATGTTACGAGTTCAAATCCCATAGGAAGCATTTTTTTAATCCCAGTTTTTAACTGTAGCTCTGTTTGACAGACTCATAGCATTATCAGAATCTTTAACTTTTTTGGTCAAGTAAGGATTGTAAAAATCATCTAAGGTAAAAATTGCAAAATAATCAAATTTATAAGAAAAGACTTCTGTGTTAATATTTTTGTAACTGATATTGCTATCGCAGTTTATTTTATATTAATACAAACTTAAAATGCAAGATAGTGAAACCATACGATAAAACTTTTTCAAAAGTCAGCAATGACCTCTTACCTTGCTACTCTTTGGAGCTGTCTTGTACAAAAACTTCAAACACGAGTCCAGATGGTACATCCATAACGGCTTATATATCTCTAAGAGAAACCAAATCTGCCCAGGATTAATTCTGTATCACTAACCATCTAATGAATCCCGACTAATCCGAGATTAAATAGCGAAGAGGCACGCGTATCAGATTACCCAGGCTCTTAACCTGTTCCAGTTGAAAGTGAAAGAAATATCACTTTAATTTTACAATATTTTCAAAGGCCCTTAGAGTTAATCCCGTGTAAACGTCTCATCTTTAAGACCCGGTGTTAATCGTGTATGACATTACGCTTTCATGGTATTTGAGTCAAGTATATCATTATAGCATGAACGTGCTGAGATGATGCTATATTTGAGCTGATAGCAACGCTGCCTGTCTTAGTGTTTCAGTTCCCTTGAGAATATATATACATACGCATATATGCATACACCGTATGTACGCATATGTATATATGTGTATACATATACACATATATACATACACAAATATACATATATATCTACATATATATAAATGTATATAAATATATATATATGTATACATACAAAGTTGTATATATTAGTAATGTTTCGCGCTTTGACCTTTGACCTAAATATCAGGTTTGTTGAATAAGCAGAGTAGTGCTGGTTCATGTTTGTCGTTTCTTTGCCACCAGCTTGTTAAATTTCAAGCTTGTGTAGATGATGCAGTAAGCTTGATTCATACGCATTAAACGGATTCTCAAAAACTGCAAACCATTTTACACAAAACCATATCCTTTTTGCTGACTACAGGTTTTCAAAGAATATATTTATTTTCGGAAAATGCTTTACCCCAACTTTACAAATAGAAATTTCCATGGAAACTTTCAATTCCCTGTTACTTTTCTTAATAAAAAAAACATAAATATAGAATATAAAAGTTGCCAACTCAGTATTTTATCTGTTGCAGTTAGTTTTTCTTACTAATTTATAAAAGCTTGAAATATTTTGGGGTGGTAGACAATCACACAAACAAAATTATGCTAAATTTTCTGTCCATACCATAAGTTGAGAATTTATAGTAATATTGTTTTTGCAATTGACTTGAAGAAGTCAAGTTGACTCGCGATTGACCTTGTAATCAGCTTTGGCGCAAATTGCATTCAGCTAAAGAATGTTTGGTGATGTTGCTGCATTTTGCAACCACATATCTCAGCTAGCCAGGTTATTTCTACAATAGTTCAGTAAATGCTAACTCAAGAAACAGCTTTGAAGTAGCTCACGACACCATATAAGCTTTTTATTTCACGCATAACTATGGTATGATGAATTCCAACAACAATATCAAATCTCTCACTAACTCGCAATTCATTTTCTTTCATTTTTTCATACAAACAGATGAATTGATTGTGAATTGTATGTGAATCTACTAAAAATTTAAAAATGGTTTCTGATTTTCTGTTCTGGCTTTCTTGAAACATAGAAACCTTGATGGGAGTAAAATGGACTTTGATATAAAACCATGGAAACTGCAAGCCTACGCTGTACTTAATGTATAATTTTTATTCCTGTAAGAAGAGTGTTATTTCAAAATTGCATAAACGTCTTGAGACACCTAACTACCGAGCAGCTTCAGCCTTTTTAGGATTATCTGGCTTAAGCAGAACTAATTAAGCATGACTAAGACTTCCTTTATCCACCTGTCACAACTTGTCACAATCTGTCACAGCCTACCGTAGCGCTATTAAGTTACTTTGCTAAAGCATTTTCTATCACACCCTTCAATAGTAAAGGTTAACTGGTACCAATCGGATGGGACTACAGAATTGCAGTATAAAGAAAGGAAATGGTGGGACGCATTCTCCTAAATGGTATGTTGATTGGACCGTAAAGGACTATGTGATTCTATCAGATAAACTCTAGCCTTATGCCACTGGTTTCATATTCATCAATGATATATGTATTAAAATTTCCAAATAGGTTATATGTATATATATTTATATGAGGATGATGATGAGGAAACTGGCTGGCACACAAAACCTCTTTATGGCACTTACCACCGACAAATATCTAAGGTTTGCGATCTTCACCAGACATATATGTGGCTGAACAAAAGAAACTTAAGGGCCAATACAGAGTCGCTAATCATGGCAGCCCAAGAGCAAGTGCTCCCAACAAGGCAACTCCAAACGAAAATCTATCACACTAGAGACGATCCTAGATGCAGAATGTGCAAAGATGGACCTGAGACTATCCAACACATCATTAGTGGATGCAAGCTGCTAGCAGGGAACGCATACACTGAGCGGCATAATCATGTTGCAGGTGTTGTGTATAGAAGACTATTTGATGAGTATGGCCTTAATAAACCACAACACTGGTGGGAAGCTCCTGGTAAGGTCAATGAAAATGACCGGGCTAAGATCCTCTGGGACTTCTACATCTAAACTGACAAGCATGTCCTGGCAAACCAACCAGATATAGTGGTGGTAGACAAGGAGAACAAGAGGGCTACTATAATAGATATAGCATACTACTATATTGATATATACTATATAGTAGTATGCTATATCTACTATATAGCACTACCATATAGATATATATATACAAACTATAAATTCCTAAGAATTATGAACTAGTATTACTAAAATTAGAGCGCTCAACAGTATATTGGAGCAGCTATATACTAATTAGTATATATATATATATATATATATATATATATATATGCATATATATATGCATATATATATGCATATATATATGCATATATATGCATATATATATATATATGCATATATATATGCATATATATGCATATATATGCATATATATATACAAATTTGGTAAGAAACTTATTAAAATTTAACCAAGCATAAAAACTACTTTTATTACTTATATAAAAGTACATATGTATGTATATCTATATATATTTCTATGTGAATATATATATATCTACTTAAATATGTTTCCATTTATATATATATATTATATATATATTTTGATATATATTTATACATAAAACTATATATAAATACATATGTATTTATATATTTTTTATATATGAGTCAGTTGGTGACTGCATTGTATTTACTTGTCATTTTAGTTTTGACAGTTTGTTAAAAAGTTGAACAGTTAATAGATTGCAACAGTTGTGATTGAAATAAACAAATCAGTGAAGATTAATGCCAAAGGTTCTAGTTTGCTATACTTATTATATCATATTATATCTAAGTTATATTAATTATATTTAAACTTGTCAGATGTATCAACAAAGAAGACGTAGTTCAGCTGTGGGCGCATTCAATTTCCCACTCTGTTTCCATGACAATAAACACATACACCTTGTTTCCATGACGATAAACAAAAACACTCTGTTTCCATGATGATAAACACATACACTATGTTTCCATGACGATAAACACATACACTATGTTTCCATGACGATAAACACATACACCTTGTTTCCATGACGATAAACAAAAACACTCTGTTTCCATGACGATAAACACATACACTATGTTTCCATGACGATAAACACATACACTATGTTTCCATGACGATAAACACATACACTATGTTTTTATGACGCATATGATAAGCAAGTTTGAGCCAACCTGCAAGAGATTCACATCATGGAAATGATAAAAATGCGCACGTTAATCGAGTTTTGCTATTCACAAAATTTTATCAAATGTTTCTTGCTCGTAAATGATGAAAACAGCACTTGCAAATGATGGCATTAAAATATCACGCAGGCTATTCCATTATAAATATTTTCACACCTCAGTAGTCTTTATTTTGATTTTAGCAGTTTCAATGCTGCTAGTGTGACAAAACCACGTGCCAATTTATTGACCTGTGGAGTCAATAACTAGCAACACAGTCTAGTCTTTCTAAGGAGGCCCTGGGGTGAAATGGCATCGCATCGCATCGTGTGAATGTCTATTGAAACAACTAATTGCGCAGTAATTCAACTGGCGTACAACTCCAAATGAAAATCATGAATGTCATAGAAACCTAGTGGATTTTTGTAATGAACTCCACTTACAAAAGGTGTAGCCTAACCTTGAACCTTGGATGCAGATAGTCGGCGAACCGATTTTGCATAGTAAAATTATTTTGTTGTTTTGCTTTACTGTAGAGTGTAGACAAATAAAATATTTGTTACTAGCTATACTTTGCATAATCGACTTCGCTGTTTAAAAAATTTAAGCAAATAATTGTGAATTATCGCCGAAAGGTATCATAAAGTTCATCTACTATTAGTTTCAAGGATTTGCTTGATGGAATTATATAATACAGTCATACCTTGTCATATGAGCTGTAGGCTATGCATTCCAGGACTGAGCTGGTACATCAATCCACTCATACCTTAAATACATTATTCCATGTAAAATACTTACATGTATAAACAAATCAATTTGTCTCCATCCTTTTAAAAACTCCCTAAAGCAAAATATTACGATGGAAAAAATTGTTTTTAATTGTTCTAGTTTGCTGCACATGGTCACAAAGTAACAAATACTTATCTAGTGATGATAGTCTAGAATAGAATGTAACATTATTATAGACAGTACTGCATGGAATTCTTACCTTCGTGGTAGGCGATTTGAGAGAGAGTTGATGGCAGCATGTTCAGTACGCTGATCATTGGTGATGACAACATAACAAACCTCAAATTTAACTTAAGGAGTTTAACTTACTAATGTGGTGGACGCCAGGCCATGACTTTTCAATTCTTTTAAATATTTCTATATGTATATATCTTGCATGTTGTGTTTGCTCATGTTTTATTATTATTGTTAATAACTTGTTTGTTACACTTATCGCTACTATGTTTTGCTTTCATTGTATCGCTGTTGTAATCTATTATAGCCATGCAAACGCATTAGCAAATCCATTTATAGTTATTGTTATGCAGTTTTCCTTAGTCGGTTCTATTATCCAGAACGGGTGAATTTATTGTATATAAGGGAGCGCTTTCACTCAGTTGGGGAGAGCATATAGTCGTAAGCTCCTCGACTAAGGGATTTTCTTTCTGAAATAAAAGCGAATGAAACCCTTACCTATTTTCTCTTCTGTATGTAACGGTCTAGATCTTGCCAAGTAAATCCTGCTAAAATCCTTTATACTAAACACATACTTCAAATTAAGTTTTAACCTTACACTTTTTGATGTTTGTTCTTATCTTTTTCTGACTTGGCTTTTTCTGCCTCGCTTTCACTCTCAATTTTAGCTAGCCTTTTAAAACTTTTCAAAATGATCAGACGTGAAAGACTGAGTGATGCTGTTCTGGTAACAAGCTTATTGCATAATCAGCCACCTAACAGCCACATCAAGAACCATTTAGTATGCTCGTATATCAGATTTGTCTCATATCTCAAGGCAAAAATTTGCTCAAAATTTTTCCTCGTATATCAAGTTTTTCATATGTTGAAGCGCTCTATGCTGAGGCATAGAAGCGCCTCAACATAGATGTGCGATGTGTTATCCTCTTTGTCTCTTAGTTGCTGCCAAGTATTACGCAGCTATTCGTGTTGATCATAGGTATTAATAGTTATTTTACACTGTAGTCGCTGCCACAAACTCCTTTGGTTAGGTCAAATTATTTTCTTTTAGCTAACGTTAATGCAGTCAGCTTGTTGTCTTTCTGCTGTCATCAATATATCTTTTACATGTATCTCCACTTAAGGCTGGTTCACACTATATCGCCGTTTGTCAGCATTCCCTTTTCGGCGTCCATTGTCGATTATGTAAACCATGAATTGATGGCATCGACGAAGCATCGCGGAGCTAAGATAAATGTCACGGAGTATTTCCTGAAGCAAATGTGGATGGGTATGTGATAATGTGAACATGGTTATCATCAGCAATCAACGAAGTATTGTGGCATCAACACCAAGATATGGTGATACAGTGTGAACCAGCTTTTAGCCACTACCACTCCTGGTAATATTCCACTGTCATATCCAGTATAAACCGGTTTGATGTGCTTGCTATTACTACCCAGTATCCTCTGTATTTGCCTTTTTTCTTGTTAGTCAGTTGCAGTTCAGCTGAGCTACAGTTTAGTGGTGCAATAAATGTTATGCTATCTACCGTAAAATATCTCTAGTAAATAACAATTAGTAACTAGAATACTGTAGTACGCTATCAATACACTTTTTTCACGATCACCTTGCATTAGTAGTTAGAAGCTTAACAATTCCATAAGGAATTATATCTTTTGTTGTTCTAGAAAGTGCTTTGTTTAGATAACGTATAAAGGGAGAAAATTACCACGCATGCAGTACAGCTTACGTCTTTGTTATAATAACATGCGTCAACCAAAAGTAAGAAGGTAAGCCAACTTGATTGATGTCTTGTTGAACACGAACAGAAGGACATGAATCAAGAAACTCGAGAACATGAAAATGATCTTTCATGTAACTTACTGAACAATGCATTGGTGATTGATGTACAGATCAGACAGTATTTGAATTGGCAATGAGTCATACAAAGTTGCGCCAGAGTACTTTCATGTTAATACAAAGTGAACAAAATTGCGAAAAATAAACTGCTTAAAACACAACAGGTGGCTGTCAATATATTGGTCATGAAGTATAACAATAGTTGCTGTTACACGAGCACATTTAATATAGAACTAAACTACTACTTGGTCAATCAAGATCATATAGCTTTAGATCCAAAGTTTCATGAATTAGAAAAGAAGCTTTGTTGAACACGAACAGATGGACATGAATCAAGAAACTTGAGAACATGAAAATGATCTTTCATGTAACTTACTGAACAATGCATTGATGATTGATGTACAGGTCAGACAGTATTTGAATTGGCAATGAGTCATACAAAGTTGCGTCAGGGTACTTTCATGTTAATACAAAGTGAACAAAATTGCGAAAAATGAACTGCTTAAAACACAACAGGTGGCTGTCAGACATATTGGTCATGGCGTATAACAATAGTTGCTGTTACACGAGCACATTTAATATAGAACTAAACTATTACTTGGTCAATCAAGATCATATAGCTTTAGATCCAAAGTTTCATGAATTAGAGAAGAAGCTTTAAAGAGCAGCTAAAGAGAAATAAAAACACGGAGACTGGCGCATGAATACTCCAGGCTGCCGATGGGCTTGCGCTGCTGCTTGGGCTTGCGCTGCCGCTTGGGCTTGTGGTTGAGGCTGAAACGCTTTGAGTAGGACCTGCTCCGGGTTTAAGAGTGGTTGTGGAGGTTTGTGTTTGGGCTCCAGTCAGAAGAACACACATACCTACAGACCAGATATTCAAACACCAATTTAAGCTGAAGCATAAACTGTCATTGAAGCTTAAGCGTAATAAGAATAGGAAAGTCAAGTATCAGTGTGAAGGTTTTTATGTTTTAGGCGATGGCTTGAGGGGAGCTATTTTGTTTTTCTTACAGCAAGAAAATATGAAATTTAGTCGATTTCCGAACCTACCATTTTCATTACATATGATAATCACCCATTTAGGCATCCAATGCTGAAATTTTGTAGAATAAGGTGAATATTATCAGAGGAACTGTTTTGTAGCTGAGCTTGATTGAAAAGATTCTACCTCTGACTATTGGAAAACAATCCTTTTTACAGCTGACTTTCAGAAGTTTTAACTAAAATGGTCTTTTTGTTAGGCTGGAGAAAATAAATACCAATAAATATAACTATTTTTAAATCTTATTTCAATTCAATTTTGACATTTAATTTGATTATGGTCAGATTCTACCTCTGCTTATTAAAGAACAATCTTTTTTACTGTTGACTTTTAGAGAACTCTTTACTAAAATAGTCTTCTAGGTTAAGTTGGAAGAAATAAATACCAACAAGTATAAATATTTTTAAATCTTATTTTAAGTCAATTTTGACTTTTAAATTGACTATAATCAGATTCTACCTCTACTTATTGAAAAACAACCTTTTTTACTGTCGACTTTCAGAAATTTTAAATAAAATGATTTTTTTGATAAGCTAAAAACAATACTAAAATATATAACTATTTTTAAATTCAATTTCAATTTAATTTTGATTTGATTATGGTCTTTTTTATAGTTTAAAAATAATAACATTGCGATACATGGCTACTATTTAATTTTTTTATTCAGGACCATTTTTTGATTTCAAGTGGAATTCATTAAATAGAACATAATTATGCAATGCTCTTTGAAAATCACAAATGAATATATTTATTTACAAAACAGACAGACACAGCTCTTCTTACCGTAAAGATTTCAATTCAAGCAACACACAATTTACTCACACAAACCGAGCAGTGCTAACTGGACTCTTTGATTGGAGAGCAGACTTGTCATGATGATCAGCAAACAGAAACCTCACTCGCTCAATTATAAGAGAAAACTGATTATTCTAGCTCACAGACTCATTTATATACATGCTGAACAAAAGAATCATATTTTCCCTAAACTGGTACAAGCAAACATTGATGGTGATATACAGCATGCGTAACAAACTTCGATAAGTTCATATCAGTGGTATGTTTGAATTAGTTGTCAAGCACAGCATAGGTCAGTAGAAACAAATAACGATATATATTGTAGTTATATCAACCAACCTGATTATTAGACCTATTCTAAGTTGAAAACTATAACAGTGTATGCACACATTTATTCTTCATCCTCTATATCTTCTTTTTGTCTTCTAACAGGAATTTAAAATTAAAATAAAATACATCAGATACTAGTAATAATATGAAGAGTATCATGTTATATCTTAGATGATATCCATACATTTACTCCTTGGTAAAGTATCATACTCTAGCACAGATGATATACATACTGGTATTCATAGGTAGAGTATCATGTTATACCTTGGATGATATACATACTAATAATCATAGGTAGAGTATCATGTTATACCTTGGATGATATACATACTAGTAATCATACGTAGAGTATCATGTTATAGCTTAGATGATATACATACTAGTAATCATAGGTAGAGTATCATCCTATACCTTAGATGATATACATACTAGTAATTATAGGTAGAGTATCATGCTATAGCTTATATGATATACATTCCAGTCATCATAGGTTGAGTATCATGTTATACATTAGATGATATACATACTAGTAATCATAGGTAGAGTATCATGTTATACCTTAGATGATATACATACTAGTAATCATAGGTGGAGTATCATGCTATAGCTTATATGATATACATACTAGTAATCATAGGTAGAGTATCATGTTATACCTTAGATGATATACATACTAGTAATCATAGGTAGAGTATCATGTTATACCTTAGATTATATACATACTAGTAATCATAGGTAAAGTATCATGTTATAGCAAGAGAAGCATCAAAAGACATGAGAATATTCAGCTGGAGAGTGATGTTGCTTCAGAAACGAGGTGAACAAGGAAATAAAGTTTTTGTTTGTAGGGCTTATCAGTTGCATACTAAGGTACACTATCTGACTCAAGGTACTAATTGCAATATGTCAATTTGATAAGAACTCAAGAAAGCTCTTATAGATAATGCTCTCAAGGCTTACTCGTAACTAAGAACATGTCATTAACTTTTGATTAGAGAGGTTTGTGTAATATCGCATGTAATTAAATGGAGGAACATGACTACAACAAATAGAACTTTAAAATGTTGGTACATACACACACACATAATTTCATACGTGATATGTATCTACTTAATCAACTCCATGCAAGTCCGCAATAGTTTTCTCAAAAGTATTGCACATGTGGACACAAATCAAAACTTCTCTGATTTAGATCTGAAATAACTTAGTTTTATTTAATCTTTTGTTCAAACTAATTGGATAAATTTTATATCTATTCTTAAAAATCAACCTGAAATAAACCAGTTACCAAAAGCAGTTATTTCCTATAGTGTTTAGTAATAAATGTAGTATTCAGTATATAGCAGAATACATATACAGTGAAACTCGGATAACTCGCCCTCGGATAACCGGAAAACACGGTTAACTCAACGTATTTGTTTGGTCCGTTCCCACGCAATGATAAATGGCTTTAGATAACTTGACCGAAACTCCGTTAACTTGAACAGTTTTTTGCCAAAAGGCTTCCGAGATGGTTGTTACTATCACTTTAGAATATCACTTTATTCCAAGCCATAGAGATAAACAACGACTTTTAGTAGTTCTTAGGCCTCGTTATTACCAACATCGGCAAAATATTTTCATTAACGACTTTTCTAACGGTTTGCAAAAATCAAATTTTACCAAACATCCGCTTAGCGATAACCCTCCGAAAGCAAGAAAAGCGAGGTAAAATTCGGATACATTTAGAGTAAAATCGGCAAAATTGATAATGGGTTTTTAATAGTAAAGCAGTTTTGTAATAACTGACTTACTGCAAAATTGATCTTGGTTGAAACGCTCGGTAGAAAAATACGTATGTATTTTTTTTGAGCGTTTTAACCGCGATCAAGTTTTGCTAATTTTAATCTGAGAACGTCCTGGCAGTCACATCACCTAAAACAACAAACAAATCTCAAGTGATAGAAAAATATCTATACTTTCTGATTAAAAATATTTAAAACTTCACACGAGAAACCCTTCAACTTGCAACAAGCAATCTATGCTTTTGATTGATATATAATTTGTATATGTACATGTATCTACTGATAAATACGTGCACTTATGACTGTCCTGATAACTTGAACGCTCTAATAACTCGAACACTTTTGCTCGGTCCCTTGAAGTTTGAGTTATCCGAGTTTCACTGTACATGTAGTGTTAAGTAATATATATATATATATATATATATATATACTAATAAATTATTTGAAAGCAATACTTATCTTTTTTTTCCAGCTACTGTCAGTTTCATGATATTCTCATTCGTCAGGCTGTGTTGGAATAAACAAGATGGTGACTAATCCTCTTGTTTATTCCAACACATATATATTGGAGCAGCTAATTAGTATATAGCTGCTCCAATATATTTGTTGAGCACTCTAATTTTAGTAATACTAGCCCATAATTCTTAGGAATTTATAGTTTATATATATATATATATATATATATATATATATATATATATATATATATATAACATGTCATTATATGCTATACTATATGCTATACTATATGAATGCTTGGGGTTACTCAAATAATAAAAAATACTTGAACAGAAAATTTATTTATTTAACATTGACAATATTTGCCATTATAACTTTTAAATTTCATCTCATGAAAGAAGTGCTTTGTTGAAATAAATTAGCAGGAATAATAAAACTGTAAAGGTGTTTAAAGGTAAATGTGAAATCAGTAGCGAATAATGGCTAAATATAGTCTGTTTTGCTACGATTACAATGATATATTATCTGATAAACGATTGCATGATTTAAGTTCGTTTCAGCGTTGGCATCATAAGACGAAAATATCGTATAGGCGTATGGATTGGTATAGAAACCCACATTAGTCATTTAATGCAATCACTGCCTATTAAAAATCATCAAAATCATCATTATTAAAAAGTAGTAACCAAACAATATGTTAATTTTAGTAACTATAGTCACCTACCACAAATATAGTGCATTTTGTAGGTATGATCTGCAAAAAAATGTAACGTTACACTGTAATGGGTGAAGAGTTTTTACCTTCAAGACAGACATGCAACATTAACCCTGAATCTAACTTATATGAATTTATACTTATATGAATTAAGCTTACGAAAAACATACTTGAAGAGAGTTTTAGTATGCATTTTAGGAAACTCTTAACTAAGATTTTATCACTTTAGTCTGTTTGTGAACCCATTTTACCACAACGAATGATGCTGAACTGAGATATAATCACCAAATTTCATTTTCGAAAGAAATAATTGTCGATATCGCTTTGCTGAAAACAGGTTAACCCAAGAATGGCAAGAAAAAAAACAGCATTGTGTTTCATAGAGCTAATAGAGTTTCAATTATTACGTCATTTAGCGCGCAAAATTGGGAAAAGAGTGTATAAAGTATATAGTAAGAGTTATGAATCGTAAATCCATCATAGTCTGATGGTTAGAAAATTGAATTACAAACCCGAGGTTGCAATAATCGTGAATTCAAATCCAACAGAATGGAGATATCCATCTAAACAGACGACGGCGACAGACAGACGATAAAATTTGAAAAAAAAAATATATATATATATATATAGATTATTTACTAAATACAGAATATATTATTATATACTGTATATTATATACTGACCACCACAACGAATATTATCATATCGAAATCGTTGATAAGGAAGACGAACTGGTTCTTTCTGTGAGAGAATAGGGAGCCTTGTTTTTAGTGTCGACCTTGTTTTCAGCGAGTCAAAAGCAGTTATGAATATACTTGTAGTTAGCCAGTGCTGTTACATCAGTAAACTTGAGCCATGTTTGTATCTCAAGTTCGACAACAGCCTATAGATCGACAGTTAGCCCTGATATGGCCTTAAAGATGTGGTTGCGTCAAATTTGAGTTGATTTTCAAAGAAAATTTTTTTCCTAGCAGTTGATACATAGTTTGTTGTGTTAGGCGATGTCATTGTCAAGGCAAGTGAAAATTAAAATAAAAAAAAAGATCGCAGTAAAAACGCTCAGGCCAAAAAAACATGACAGGACTTGCCCAAAATGATGTGACGCGTGATACAACCTGTCTCTATCTTTCGTATTCACATCAGCTAATACAATAAAAGTCTAGTCATACGAGTGCCTCATATGTGTCTCTATTGGCATATAGTTTATTTTGTATTTGCTCATGTTGGCTAGAACAAAACTTTAATTCTAGTTACAGATAAATTATTATGAATATTTTAAACGCCTCAAATAAAGGAAATTGAAAACTTTTCATATTACCTTTCTCTAAACGCTGTGTAAACATTTGAGTACCAACTACCAATTCTACCGGTCTACGGTAATTAGATTGTTGAGTTAGCTGATACAAACGTCATGATGACATAAAATAAGTTCTCAGTTGCTACACGCATACCGGAAACTAGCTACTAAATAAAATAGGCATGCTGCCATTTTTGGAAATAATATGTTCGAATATATGGCGAAGCAAACTGCATTCCGAAAGGTCATGTATATTTTACATTATCTAGTCATTATTAGTGTCAATTTGTAAAAAATATTAATAGCCCATTCGATTAGTTAATTTAAGTACAAAACAAATGGTTTTATGAGTTGACCAAAGTAGTGAAAAGTAAGGAAATAAAGTTTTCTATTGTAATGCTTATCAGTTGCATACTAAGGTACATTATCTGACTCAAGGTACTTATTACAATATATCAATTTGATAAGACCCGAAGAGTGCTCTTATAGATAAAGTTCTGGAGTCTTGTTTGGTACCAAGGACATGTCATTAAAGATGTGATTGCATCAAAAAATCGCTCAAATAAAACCCAAACCATTAAAAGGCTAAAACATCAGCTACAATTTGATGCCATTTTTGTCTATCGATACTACTTCTGTTCAGAGATGTATGTGTTTGGATGAGATCATCTTTTGAAACGCTCAGATTCTAGCGGGTGCTTCATTCGTGACGTGTAGAGTGATACATGTGAAAAGAATCAACAAGCAATAAATATAAAATATCTTCTTTAGCCAATCATCGGCAAAATTTTTATGTAGGTCGTAATAAATTTTATTGCTCGTAAAATGTGTTGTCTGTGAGCTTAAGATGCTCGTCGTTAGGGATTTTGCTCAATTACTAGATCACACATAGACAACGGCATTTACTGAATTATCATTTGATTACTGAATTACTGCATCAACACATTTTATTGACGAACAACAGAATTGTAACAATGCTCATACCTGCCAACTCTTACGCATTGGGCGTGAGACTCACGCAATCACCCAAAAGAAAAAATGAAAATGCGTGAGATTTTTGCTCCTATATCCACAATTTTATATATACTATCATTGATACATCAATTGCCCCAAAACCAAATCTCAAGCATTGTCCCACTCTTGGGTTGGCAGGTCAGACAATGCTTCCAGTTCCAGCGAAGGTGACTCAGAGTTTTCTGAGCACCAGTTAGTTAAATATTGGAACAGACAGCATATGGTTAAAGCTGGCAGGCGTCAGAAGCGGTATGCTTCAGAAGAAGATAGGAGAATGGCGGTAAATAGATCTTTAACTCAGAGTTTCCTATACGCCGTATATAAGGTTTTGTTTACATTCAGATTAAACTTCCTTGTTTGAGACTATAATGTAACTTTCTGTGCATGTGTGCATGATACGATGCAGGGTGAGTTCTAGCTACAAAATAAACGATGTTGATTGTTAAATTATTGGCTTCTTAATTAATCTAGAGCATCTAGCAATATAATGGCTTAGATTGATGAACAAAAGTTAAATACACTAAAGGTAATAATTTTAGTACATGTACTCATGAATTTATTTACCGATTAATAAAATTATAATGTTTTACTATCACCAATCATCGTTTCATAACTTTTTTATCGTTTCACCTGGCTATAATATTTGCTTCAAGTTTGCTTTAGCAGTTTTAGCTAGTAAATTAGATTTATGATTAGAATTTAGGTTCCCTACTCCTTTTTTGTAAAAAGCGAGGAAAGTCAATTGATCAGTGTTCATCTTTAATTCCCAGAAACAAAGCTTCGAATTGTTGGCTTGGCGTACTTATGCTTTTGTTAAACATTTATTCATTTTGAAAATTACACTCGCAATCTATCTAACTCCCAAATTGAGAGCGTTCAGTATATGCGCATTAGAACGACATATATTTATTACATTTGTTTTATTGCTTACACAAAAATCTAGAAAGTCTGGAAACTGCTAGAAATGGGAAAGAGGGACACGAATGTGTGCTGCACAAAACATGATATGTTTTGTTTGAGTTTGCTGCAGGAGATGTATTTGTTCTATTATATGAGCTGAAACTATGTAAGTGGTTATGACTTGGATGGGTTTTTTAATAAAGACTTTATGCCGAAATAAAAAATTCTTTGGCTTGTAAAGATTATGTGATAAAATCATATTGTTGAAGATAATGCAAAACATGATTTGCAGAGCATATTGAATACATCATAGCCACGTTGCTACCCGTGCTGAAATCTTGTCTGATAGTTGGATTTATGAAGTGTAATCAGAGCTGTATTGACAGGTACTTTTGCATAGCTCGACCCAATTCTAATGGACCAAATATTGAGAGCTCAAAAAGTTTAATGCTCCATATTACTAAGTGAAAACAGGTGAGTCCACGAACCGCCAACCAGGTGCAAAAATGGCTTTATCCTTTATCCTTTATCATTTTGCCAGAATCGGTGAGTTAATTGATTTCAAAGAAATTGACGTTGTTTTGCGTTCACTATTTTGGCAAACCCATAAAACCTTTTGTTTTGTACTTGAATCAGCTAATCAAACGTGACCAGTAAATTTCTCTCTACAAATTGATAATAATAATGAATAGAGAGCGTTGACTATACACTACTTTGTTTAGGGATGCTGTTGGTTTCGCCATATATTCAAACATGTTCTATTCACATGTGTGGCGTGCTTATTTTATTTAGTAACTAGTTTCCGGTGTGGGTAGCAACTGAGAACTTCGCTGATACGATGACCATGATGAAATAAGTTAACACGATGACCTAATCACCGTAGACTGGCAGAATTGTAGTCGGTACTCAGATGTTTACACAGCATTTAGAAGAAACTAACATGACAAATTTTTCATATCTCTTTTTCGAGGCATTTGAAACATTCATAATAATGTATCTGTAGCTAGATTTAACATTTTATCATAGCAATCGTGAGCAAATACAAAATAAAATGTGTGCCAATAGAGCCGCGTAGGACTAGACTTTTATTGTAATGGCCGATGTGAATACGAGAGATAAAGACGAACTGTTTCACTATATACATCATTTTGGGCTAGTCTAGGCACATCTCTTTTTTCTTAGCATTTTTACCGCTATCAATTTTGGTCGATTTTAATCTTCAAATATCTTGACAAAGAGATTGCCTAAAACAACAAACAACATATCAACTGATAGAAAAAAATTGACTAAAGTTTGAAGCAATCACATCTGTAATCAAAGATTCTCTTCATTTCAGAGAAAAATAATAAAATTGGCTACACATAACAGTTCATGCTTTATTAAAAAAATATTTGAATGTTGATATTGACTGACTCAAAAATGAAGAAAAAGATCGCAGATTGGAAACACCAAACAAACCAACACTTTCGACAAACACTTATGTTGATGAAAAAAAAACATAATGTTCCACATCGTAAGGCAAACAAACCATAAAACAGGGTGTCATAACCCAGGGCTGCACTATATTTCTGCTCAGCAAGTACATCCAGGCTGTACTCGTCAATCAAATATTCTCTTCATTTTAGCGAAAAAAGCAATAAAAATGTTTAAACACTGATATTGATTAGCTCAGAAATGAAGAAGAAAATTGCAAGTAAGAAACATCAAGCAAGAAAAGTAAATCCAGAAGAAAGTAAACAGACTCTATGTAAAAGTCACAGTAAAATCATAACTAGTATCTTGGGCCAAAAAGTTAAAAAAGCTTAATATTTTGGTAAAATACTAGATAGTGTTGTTTTAACAATGGACTACTAAATGTCACAAAAATATTTTTGGTGAACTTTTGTGCCTCTTTAGTTGTCGTTAAATCAAAATGAAGTTCAATCATTTTCTGCATCAACTTTAAAGGTTGTCTGGTGTGTAGAATTGTTTCTCTAATAATTCACAGTTCATTGATTGATATTTTTTAAATTTCTGTGCAGCTAGCAAAGCAAAATATACAAAGGTTTTGCTGCATCATATTCATAAAGCTATTGAAAGTTTGCAATAAGCTAGTTTCTCTTAATTATTAAATGCCATTGAATCTTTTTTACCAACGTCATTTTTCTACATATCATGCTTGACAAAATAATAATAATAATGACAGAATAATCTTTGTCTAATACAATAATTCATTCTTTTATTTCTTGCACTTCAATGTACCAAACGCTTCATTAAAGATATTGTGCAAGAAACACCCTATTTTCAAATAACAGCGCTTAGTAACATGTGTCAGATTTAATGTTCCTTTTTTACAATTTAATGTTCTATTTTGATGTTAGGATAACTTGAGCCAGAGCACTGCTACAAAGGTAATTCGTGAATACATCTTATTGTGCATCAACAGTGAAAATTGAACCAGCAAGCACTTTTGAAAGTTCATTGCGCTACATTGAGCAAAGTGCAATTCTTTCCGAACATTCAAATAGGTTCATAGTCTAATTTTTTTGAGTCGATACTTTGATTTCAAATATTAAATTTTTTCATTTTATATTTTTCTGAAGTTCTGTTTGTTAGATGTCCTAAACATGAGCATAATTGTTTTAGTAAGTCCCTGGTTGGTATCACTTCAATTGAAAGTTGTCTTCTCTGAATATTGGCAAATATTGATAGAAGTAGATGCTATTGTATAGAAATATTATTTGGAGTTGTCATTTCTAGATATCTTAATTTTTACTGGCTAATTTGTTGGGCTATTATTTTTTGGATTATTCAAAACGCAATAAAATCACTGGCGCTGTCAACTAAAATAGATGATTCTTTAGGCTTTTAAACTTACAATTTAATAAACTCTGTGTATGGAACCATTAAGATTACATTTTACATAAATTAGCAGATGGTAAAATTGGTTTATTTAAAAAACCAAGAAAGGACCGTATATAGCTCAGTTTTAGTAAGTCACGTTCTTTTGAAGTATTATTATGAATGTCAACACCTTGAACTAAAGTGTCAACACTTAAGGTTCTGATGAAACTATGTAAGCCACTTTTCTTTACTCTAGATTCTGTTTGAAACTGTGCTTATCCATTGCCTAATTATTGTTATTACTAAAATTAAAAAAGTCACCCGGCTTGACAAAGTTCAAACTTTATTACATGGATGAGATTAATACATTGGCATTGTAATTTGAGCACCCAAGCTAAGTAATGTTATTCATACCATATTCACACAGACCTTCAAAGCAAAGAAATGTCAAAATGAAAATGATGCAATTAAAAAATGAGCAATTATGAGTAAAAACTGAGCAGTATCAATTTTTTTAGGGGAATAGTTAACAGTTAGAATATAATCTAAACAAAAACAAAGAAATACTCTTTCTGTCATCTCACAACTACACTTTTAGCATGTAAATATGAGCTACTATTCCTCTATGTGAGCGCTTAAAATGCTTTATATCTCAATTCATGACACTTGCACCAAAACTCTCAATAGCATTGTTCAGAATCTTTGCTTTTGTCCTTGTAATCAAAAGTTTGATGTAAATCTTTTACATCTACATGAAAAACATAGAAGTATCTTGAGTGAAGCACACATAGAATGATAAAATTCCAATCAGCAAACAAAACAAATCACAGAAAGTGCGATAACCATTTTGGCAGTTCATTCGAAACAATATGCAACAGATGTGACAAAAACACTCAGCACAGCAAAAATACACCCCGCAAAGCCGCCATCCTTTAGAGGTTGGTGTGAAATCCTTGTCTGTGAAACTCAGTGATGAGACTGCATCCTCAAAAACAAACTGCACAATAAGGTTTATAGTCATGTGTTTGTAGAGAGTTGAACTTGATCCTCTGGAGTATGACCTCAGTCTTTGCTGCTCAAGTATTTCGCCGCAAACATTCATATAGCTTATAAACATGGCAACTGTACTGAGAATACCAATCAGCTGCATAAACAAGTGCTCAACCTGTCTTTTCTCATTCCACTCCATAATAAAAACGAAAACTTCACAGCCGATGTCGAAGAGTGTGAAAAACATTTGGCATGCACTGATTACCCCAAAGCGTTCAAAGTCTTCTTGCAATGCCATGTTCTTTGTTTCATTAGTCTACAATGTGAAAAATAAATATATTTAGAATGATGAAAATAAGCCTGGCAAAAAGTCTCTGAGAAAGTTTTTCCTGCAAATAAATGCTATACTCTACACACCAGCAAATGACGAACATCAACAGATGTATTACTCACTTAGCTCTAATCGTCTTTCCGTAAGAGCTTACGCAACAAAAGGCAGCACTTAGCTGTCCCTTATGCTTCTGTTTCTAAATCTCTGCCTCTATAGCATTTCACCTGCACTATAGGCTGCCTTCAACACCATGTTATGTGATTACATGCAACCATAGCAACAATTGTATTGAGTAACTTGAGGTAAGCATGCAACTTGGCAAAAAGGGAAATTCCCGATTGCCTAACATTCCCAACCGATAACTTTTCATCTTTAGTTTCTTTTAGCTATGTACTCCTATTGAGCTGTTATAAAAGCCAACAATAGAAGCCAACTGAAGAATGGGCATAGACCTGTTCAGCGCGTGACCTGACCTCACAAAAGCTCTCGCATTTTGAGGTCAGGTCAGTTAAGTCAAGTCAGGTAATGTAAGTTAGTACAAGTTGTTTCAATCATTACAACAATAAGCCTTAGATTATGATTTCCCTGTTATACACCATTCATTCACTAATAGAATTTTTAGCGCCAGCACTAAGTAGAATGTTGGAAGCTCTGTACTTGCAGAATATCTGTTCTACGTACACTTTTGAAACTGTTATATGAGCTGGTCTTTAGTTGGTATTATTTCTGTCTATTTTATGAAGTGATCTGTAAACACGAGAATATGCCTCATTCCGCACCTTCTTTCTGTTAGCGGTCCCTGTGAGTTGACAGACAAGACTTCGAACGATGCTTTAGCCATTTGGGTACCAAGTGGTACTCGTGCAGGCACCTGCAGGGTTATATTAAACATAATAACATTGCGTTTTTCATCTTACGATGTAGAACACAATGTTTTTTGCTCTCTCAATATGAAATATTTTTCGCCTAGTGATATCAACAGAAAATTCTTTTGAAATTCAAATTTGGCAGTCGGTGTGCTAAATATGTCGGAATAACAAATATGTCGATACGCTATTTGCCGAAATCCTCCCACAACGCATGAAAAAGATACATTACTTGATCTGTCTCAGCGTTATTCACTATTAATTATAGTGAGAATGACATCAGAACCAGAATTGACAGTCTTTGCCGATGACAAGGTTGAAGTTTAGTATAATAATTGAAAATACATACTAAAGGTTAGCTTCAAGTATATCTTTAATAAGATAAATTCATTAAAGTAAGTTCAACATTTATGTTGTCTGCCTCGAAGGTAAGAGCATCCCCACGGTACGTACTGCACATAGTACATTTTACATTTTATTGCAGATCATAATCGCTTATCACTGGGGTGTCAGCGTGGTCTAGTGGTAATGTCTTTGACTGTCAACCATGGGATTGGTGCTCGAGTCCTGCTTAATACGATCTGACCTGTGATCTGACACAAAGCTCTCAGCAAGATTTCAACCCTAAATTGTTGGCTCTTCCGGGTCCAGACCATAACTAGGAGGCCACATGCACCACACTGACAATGTGGGTTCATTGAAGATCCACCTCTGTTCTTCGCACATTGGGCAAGTCAAATGGCTACCTGGCTCTGTCAAACTGGACATGTTGCAAAACGCATCCCTTTTGGTTAATCTGACAGTTCCAGAAGCTACCACCCAAGGTAGCTTATAAAAACTAGTCCTGGTGGTGTGTTTTTCTACTAGAGAACACTACCAAGCACTGGCATTGTCACTACTTGACAGAAGCATGCTATTACTTTACTTTTTTAATCCCTAAATGCACTTGATATTGGTGCATTGCAAAAACTAATCAACGTTAATATCATTCAGACTTACCAGCCTGCTCGTCATGAGTAGGTACTTGTAACAGATATGTAAAGTCCCAGTGCAAATTGGAGCTGTTCATGAAACCTCATAACTGTTTTCAGGTAAATGAATCTATTGGAAATCTAATCTGATTCACTTCATAAGTCAAAACTATCTTTGAACTCAGCTGACTTTTCATTAAAGACATATTTCATTTTTCTAACAAAATTGATTAATTCACATGGTTAAACAAAAGCTTTTAAAATCATAAGTAGCTGATGGTGCTTGAACCATTATAATAAAAAATCCAGCAAATACATTTACAAATTTTTTAGAAATTTCAAAAGCTGAACCAATGTGGCAACCTGCCATGAAGTAAAATAATTAAAGCTTTAATATCTTTCCTAAAATTGGTGAGGGGAATGAATGAAATACATAATTAGCAGAAGACCTTCAATGATTACAGGACACCACTTGGATTGTTTAGATGTACACAGTAAATAACAGGGTGACTGATGCTCTAAACAGAAATTGTTTTATTTGTTCCAGTATACTTGGATTTAATGAAAGATAACAGAATAGAAGTATATATTACTTTATTTAGGCGAGCAGTTTATAACACAGTGTTGAAGCCCTCTAAAACATGGCTGAGTATGATCACTACAAATGCCTTCATTATAAATAGTCCGTTCAGACAAAAATATAAATAATGAGAATCAAATGAAAACAGGAAGTGCTAGAGAAGGGATTGTGGGAAGGGTGCCAGCTTAATCTCCGATCGTGAAAATTTCTGGCATCCTCCGCTTGTTGGCTGCAAATGAGGATATGCGTTTCATCAGCCCTAAAAATAAAACATACACAATTTGCAAAGCTAGATAAGATATATAGCAACTTGCTACGAGTTGTAATGATATTATATGCTGTTAAACAAAGACCAAATTAGAATTAAGTTTAGTGTGAGAATAAAACTTATTCTTATGTGTGTTTAAAGAGTTAAGTCCATATTAGTTAAATTTAAAGTTTATGTCAAGTTAGCGTCACAAAAATGTAGCGTACCGAATGTGTTGCTATCAAGTCTCTCTCCCACCGCCGTCAGCATCCATCTGTCTCGAATGTAAAAACTTTATACAGTACATAATGATGTTATATCTTGCCGCAGATCAAAACCACAAAATATATATTTGTTACTTTGTGAGTGTAGATGGTGAATTGAAACAATTTAAAACACTCTTTTTCATATTAATATCCTGTTTTAGTTGTTTTTTTTCAGAGGTTGGGAACGAATCAACTTGTTGCGGAGCTATATAGGAAAGTTTTCTTTGAGATACGAGAGAATTGATGCATTAAAGAATGTATTGAACTTACTTAAAGATGCGGTTGCGTCAAAAAGGTCGATTTAATGAAATTAAGACCAATAAAAGGCTAAAACATCAACTACAATTTGATGTCATTTTTGTCAGTAGACTAGCCCTGTCCAGAGATATATGCGTTTGAATGAGGCCATTTTTTTAAAAAGCTCAGATCCGAGCGGGTGCTTCCTTAGTGACGTAATGAGTGATACATCGGTAAAAAGTCCACGAGCGATAAATATAAGATCTCTTCATTAGCCAATCATCAACACGAAATTTTTATATAGGTCATACTAAATATTATTGCTCGTAAAACGAGTTGTCTGTGATTTTGAAGATTCTGGTTATTAGGGATCTTACTCTATTACTAGTTAGTCACTCACATTGACTAGTAGTAGATTCTACTAGCTACATGCATAGACATTGATATTTAATTGACATCGTTAATTTACTGAATTACTGCACATTTACGAATTACGGACACGTTTTATTGACGAACAACAGAATTGTAACAATGCTCAGTTTAGCGAAGGTGACTCAAAGTTTTTTGAGCATCAGGTGATTACAGATTGGGGCAGACAGGTTATGGTTAGAGCTGACAGGCGTCAACAGCATTATGCTGCAGAGAAAGATAAGAGAATGGAGGTTAATTTATCTTTAACTATGAGTATCCTTTGCATATATTCTAAACTAACGGTAATAATTTTATTACTCATGAATACATCTACTAATAAGTAAAATTATAACTTTTTGCTATCACAAATCATCGTTTCACAACTTTTTATCGTTTCTTCTAGCTATAACATTTGCTTAAAATTTTCTTTGGTATTTTTAGCTAGTAAATAATATTTATGATTAGAATTTATGTTCATTTGTCACTTGTATAAAGTGAGAAACATCGATTGATCAATGCTCATTTTCAACTCTCAGAAACAAAGCTACGAATTGCTGGTTTTGTGTATTTATGCTTTTGTTAAAAATTTATTCATTTTGAAAATTACACTCGTAATCTATCTAACTCCCAAATTGAAAGCTTCCAGTAGATAAGCGTTAGAACGACGTATATATGAATTACATTTGTTTTATTGTTACAGGATGTTCATGTGGTTCACTAGGGGAGCAGTCGTGTCAGTCTGGAAACTGCAATAAATGGGAAAGAGAGACACGAATGTGTGCTGCACAAACCATAATATGTTTCGTTTGAGTTTAATGCAGTAGATTAATTTGTCCTATTATATGAGATGAAATTAAGTGAATGGCCATGATTTGGATGGATGGTTTAATAAAAACTTTATGCTGCGACAAAAGTTTTCGGCTTGTAAAAATTATATAATAACATAATATTGTTCAAGACAATGCAAAACACGATTTGCAAAACATATTGAATACATCATAGCCATGTTGCCATCTGTGCTGAAATCTTCTCTGATGGATGGATTTATGAAGTGTGATCCGAGTTGTATTGGCAGGTACTTTTGAATAGCTTGACTCAATTCCAACAAACTAAATATAAAAGTTCAAAAAATTTTATGCTCCACTCTACTAAGTGAAAACAGGTGAGTCCACAAACCGCCAACCAGGTGCAAGAATGGCTTTGGCAATCCTTTGCCAGAATAGGTGGGTTAATCTATTTCAACGAAATTGACGTTGTTTTGCGTTAACTATTTCGGAGAACTCATAAAACCATTCGTTTTGTACTTTAGTTAACTAATCGAATGTGACCCGCAAATTTTTTCTACAAATTGATAATGATGCTAGATGATAATGACTAGATAACGTTGACTATACATGACTTTTTGGGATGCAGTTGGTTTCGCCATATATTCAAACATATTATTTTCAAAGATGGCGGCGTGCTTATTTTGTTTAGTAGCTAGTTTTCGATTTAAGTAGTAACTGAGAACTTAACTGATACAAAGGCCGCGATGAAATAGGTTAACTCGATGACCTAATTACCGTAGACCGACAGAATCTCAGCCGGTACTCAGATGTTTACACAACATTTAGAAAAAGCTAATAAGACAAGTTTTTAATTTCCCTTATTTTAGGCGTTTGAGACATTCAGAACAATGTATCTGTAGCTGGATTTAAAATTTTATTCTAGCCAACATGAGCAAATGCAAAATAAAATTTATGCCAATAGAGCCGCGTAGGACTAGACTTATTGCAATAGGCGATGTGAATATGAGAGATATAGACAGGTTGCATCACTCGTTGCATCATTTTAGGCAAGTCTGGGCATGTTTTTTTGGCCTGAGCATTTTTACTGCAATCAAATTTTTTCGATTTTTATCTTCAAATATCTTGACAATGAGATCGCCTAACACAACAAACAATATATCAACTGATAGGCAAAGAAAAATACTTTCTTTTAAAATCAACTCAAAATTGACGCAACCACATCTTTAAGGACTATACTTGCAACTAAATCAAGCTGATGATTGGTTCTAAAAAGGTAAAACTAGTTTAACTTATCAAAGAACAACTATACAATTTGCACTGCGCAAATATATACAACGCAGTAATAGTGCACTTTTAGATAAGCCTAATATGTCACAATGTATGTAGTTTTGTACAGTATATTATAAGGATATTTTGTATACGTCAAAAGAATTTGAATTTTCACAGAGTTGAAAAAGTCGCAAAAAAATTTGCAAAGAGCCGCACTTTGCCCAGCCCTGAACTATACAATTTGCACTACGCACAACACAATGTAGATCTGGCAGAATGCCAATACCTTTCCGTCTGATGCTAGGGACTCCTGAAGCCACATCTTGATAAAGGCAACTGCTGTATTTAGTTGAGTCCAGTTGTACATTTCCTCTCCTTCCATCCTCTCACCATAGAGACTATCGACATACTACAACATATTATTACTTCTCTAAGGCAACGATTACTGCATTTTTTCTCCAGTTCAACATTTATTCCATGCCCATTTATTTACAGCTAATAACAATTAACTCTCTCGCTACCGCGCTAAATTCGTTATTCTGACCAAATTAATTTGAATGGATCTTTGAAAAACCAGTATAACGCTAGTATTTCAGCAATACCTCGAGAATCAAATCAGATATTTTTTTACTGTAAAATGAATTTTATTCAGAACAAAATTTTTTTACAAGATATGTATAAAATTATTTTGTGAATCCCACCTCGCAAAATTTGATCAAATGCGGTGTTTCTTATTGCCATGATGATAACGATCTAGTTTTCCTGTTCTGAAAAAAAATAGAAATGTACTTGCTGAGCCAAAAGATTTTTTATTGGTTGCACGTGATTAGCAACAAAGTTGTTTCATTGGGGACAAAGTTTGATTGGTCTAGATAAAGTGTAGGCTTCGTAATAAAAAGAAAAGTAAAACCCTATTGATAAGCCGATACATTTGCTTACGGTCGGTACTTATATTATTGCGAAAGCCGATACATCGGCTTACGGTAGAGAAAGAGTTAATGTTCAACCATGGCTGTTCCTTTTGTTCATTACTCAATTTCGCAAAACCAACATAAAATCTAATCAAAACCAAGTTTGTATTCTACATGCGTAAAATTTTCGCTACGCTAAAAAAAACTATTTACACACTAATTGTTTAAATGCTAATATCGACTAGTTCAGCAGTGCAGAAATAGAGTTGAGGTCAAAAGAACACTGTAAAACGTAGTGCTGGGCACGGGTAATAAAACTCAATGAACTCGCGGGTTTATTTTTCATCGAGTCTCGGGTAATAGAAATTTTGAGTATTTCGATTTTGCGGATTTGGGTTTTGGTACACGAATCCGTCGATTAGAGTGAACAAAAACTTGGTCTAATGTGCTCTGCACTCTAAGCACTGTTTGACAAGCCTCCTGCTAATGCCGCGAGCACAAATATTGGTATAGAAAATAGTGAAAAATAATAAAATTGAATAAAATTATAGTTGCATTGTAAATCTTAATATATGTCTGATATTTGGAGATTTTAGACATGAAAACCCGTATCAACATACTCGATACCCGAAAAACCCGTTAGCCACTCGAGCCCAGTATTCGTGCCCAGCACTAGTAGAACGTATTGAGCAGCCAGAAGAATATAAAATGAGCTTAAAAGAAAGCAACAATCAGAATGCAACTAACCGAGCAAGCGGCGCAAATATTTTTGTTTGAAGAACGTTAATTTCTACTTGTGTGTATTATAATTATGGTTTGTGTATGTTACCTGCTTTGAAAATATATTTGTGGCATTTGATGGATTATTATTGTTATGTAACTTATAAATTTGCAGATTTATAGCATATTATTTGATAGCTGGTATCTAATATCGGCTTAAAAGGAATCGAAGCTCATAACTTATTGTTTACTGCACATAAAAAGCCAGTTTGGCTGAAAACTATAAATGAGTGAAATCAGTTTTTATGTTAAATATATTTAAGAAATAAAAGTGTGCCTTCAATGGCTACATTTGCTCGTTACTGCTAAGTATGATACAGGTATATCAAAAACGGCTGCTATCATATGATCATATCGGACGGTGCTCCTGAAGAGTATTTTCATCGTTCATCAAAATGTTTTTTCAAATTTTCAGGTAAAACTGCAAACCACATTATGGAGGAATCCATAGACAGTTGATCAGATTTATACCTTAGTGACTTTGAATCAAAGTTTAATTCTGATGATTGTAACAATCGATCTTCTCAGGTACACCATCACTAAAACCATTACACTACAACCAAAACCACTACCAAAACCAAGATGAACCACTACAGTACCAACGAAAGAATTAATCCTTATTGATGTAATAATATTAGTATTATTATAATTAATGTAAATATTGTTGCAATTATTATTAAATTATTAGTACCATTTCTTTGGACATTTTTATACTGATTACTTTCTATTATGAATTCATAAAAATCAAAACAATGTAAAAGTGCTTGTCAAACAGAGGTGACGTTCAATTAAGGGATGGTGCTGTATTTTTTGGCTCTTTTCCTAAAGTGACGCTCCATTAGAGGTGACGTTCTATTAGAGGTGACGTTCCATTAGAAGTGACGTTCTATTAGAGGTGACGTTCCATTAGAGGTGACGTTCCATTAGAGGTAACGTTCTATTAGAGGTGACGTTTCATTAGAAGTGGCGTTCTATTAGAAGTGGCGTTCTATTAGAGGTGACTTTTAAATAAACATGGCACTCAAATGAACTTGGTGTTCAAATATAGGTTTTGCAGTATATATACTATCAAGCAGGTAAGGAATGCTTTGCATAGTGTTAATAACTCTTTCGCGGCCAAATATATTTCTAGCCCAAATGTTTTTTCTATTCACACAAATGCTGACATAATGTCACTAACTTTGTGATAATTTGAGAAAGAATGGAGATATCCACTTAATTTAAAAAACAGGTTGTTGAAAAATCTTAAATTAAGTTTAATAAAAACAATAACAATTTTACAAACTTTACCAACAATATTTTGCCAGCAATTTCGATAGTCATGTTTTGACTGTCGCTATAATATACAGTTACTATTACAGTTTTTCACATGAAATACAGCACTAAAAAAGTCAGAATCACATGATATAGAGCTACTGGACTCCCAATGGCTAAGAATGTTAGAAGCTTCTACAGCTGTCAACAATTGTGGTCATCCTTTTTTGTCAGCGATTTTTCTGCGGTAAACTTTCTGTTTGATAATCAGTGAGCTGCTAGTGAGAGGCCTGCTGATCAGTCTATATCGTTAGCAACAAGCTTGTTTTCATGGAAACCAGATTTTATTGGTCTATCTGAAACGAAAGCTGAGTAATTATAAATGAGCTAACGCACTGCCTAAAAGCCGATGTATTGGTTTCCGACCACAAAGAGAAGATAACCCGAGCCGATATTTCGGCTTGCGGTAGCGAAAGAGTCAGAGATACTTTAACAATAGGCACCACAGGAATACTATGTTCAACCTTACAAAACGATGGGTGACTTCTTTGATGTAAACGCCGCCATAGAAAAACACACTCAACAGCCTTCCGACACTTTTTAAACACACAAATACTTGTCCAAATATATAACGAATATAAATATATTCCAAACAAATATATTGCCCTTCAATGGCAATATGGTATGTCATACACCAGCAATGAACCTAAGCTTATTGAGGCAGCAGAAATCGAGTATGGAAACACCAGCAACACAGGTAAAAAATAACAGCAATTTCATTACCTATACAAGCTTTGCAGAAATTTAAGGAATATTTCATGGCAAAATAAACTAAAATCTACATCATTCAAACATGTTGTCTTTCCTGATTGTCTTTTCTTTTTTCCTTTCTTGATGTTGAAGGAAATTTCATCAGACGAAAAAAAATATAAACTTCATAATGCTGTGAGACTTGAAAGCAATTAATTATCTTCTGTTTGTTATTAATACTCTCATTTACTAGTCAAACAGTTCCTTACTTGTATAGATGAGAGCAGGTTAGGTGGATTAGCCATAATAAGAACATAGATGAACACAGGAAGGAAATCGTCTGCACCTGGCACAGACTTTGTATGAGCCATCCTCAGAAGTCCCATTATAGTGTTCACACACTGGGATATGCACTACAAAAAGTCCATAATCTTGTAACACATGCATTGAATATGGTAAAGAATAATTTACATAGCTTGAAGTTCCTAACTTGAATGATTTCTTTGAATAACCAATAGGGGATAGGTTTCAACTCATGAAGAAACTAGCAGATTACCTGGCGTTGCACGGGTATTAAAATCAGCTTATAAACAATGACAGGTAATGTAGTTGCTTGTCACTTGTCATTAGCCTGGCACATTGCCAATGGCTAATTTGAGTAAGCTAGTACTTTAGGTACTTACTAATAACAACTGTAAGGGCAAGCATAAGATGACATTGCGCCGAACGCAGAGCCGTATCCGTATTTTCATCCACATAGCAACATATATCGCCTCAGAACTCAATGCATCTCGCATAGCTTAATTGGTAAGATATTTGCCTGGCCAACGGGAGGCTCTGATATTAAATCTAACATGAAATGGATATTTCATTCCTAAATTTTAATACCTATAACTGGACAAATCGAAGCACACAAACTTAAGGATTTATATATAGACATTAATATAGTGTTAGGAATAAAACAATAACCAACACCTACAAACTTAATATACTAACTCCAATATTTATCACAAGCGACAGCTTGCTTCCAAACACAATTAGCCACCCTTCAGCTTATTATATAATACAGACCAGGAGAACTAAATGCAGGTAGGCTATTAAAAGGATAGCTCACCTGGACTTTGTCACCTGGTGTCTTAAAAGCATTAATCTTTTTTAGGTGGGCCTGAGCAGAACTCCATGGTGCTTCCAAGTGGTACACAGCTGGTATCCTCAATTTCCTGTCAAAATACAGAGTACTACAAGAATTAGGTTTCCTCCAAGGATTCCATTATTCTTGTGCGAAATCTCTTTTTTATTCCGAATTTTACTGGCTCTACAAGTTTACTGTTGGACATGGTAGCTGTGATATTTACAATGATAACAACAATTATTGCTATGGACAACCAAAAATGGATTCATAAATATGGCTGACACTTCATCAATGGAGAAGAAAGTGAATTCTCAAGCAGACATGTGAAATGAAAAAAAATCGAGATCTGCATCCTGACAGACATTTCTCGGTAAAGCAACTATAAATAATTTGTGTAATTTATTTATTATACATATATTTATCTTCTATCCTAGTTTTCTCTACCGCTAAATGATTGCAAATTAATCTGTTTATGGGTCGCTAAGTAATGCTGCCGATGATTGGGTGATTAGTATTTTCATTTTTAGGACACTCAAATTACTTCCATTTTTATGAGTAGTCGGGAAGCCTCTGGGTGTTCCTTATCACTACCGATTGACCAATAAACACTTGTTTTCAACTGTGATGAACCAATCAGACTCATCCTCACCTGTGATTCGGTGTCACTGTTTGAGCTAGATTGGCTACATTTTCAAAGTAGATATTATCACGTTGTGTATCGCCATCAGCATTGGGAAACATCGCTGACTTGTAAACTTTTTCCATGACTCCTCTCTCTATGGCCAGCTAAAAATAGAAACTTCCTTTCATGAATTCTGCTAAAACTTTTCCAGTATTTTTAATTATCTGATTACGTCATGTACATGTAGGTCAGCTACAATGTTGAACTGAAAGGGTTGACCTAAACACATTCTTGAGTTTCATAAACATAAAATAGGAAACTGAGAGTGACAAACCTGCGCTGCTTCCCGCATGACAGCATTGGCTCCAGTCCACATCCCATCTCGGTCGAGCTCGGCGTAGAGGAAAGAGAGACACTCTTCCAGCTCTGCAGCCTGCAATAAGCAATAGATACTTTAAGAGTTATCAAAGAAGTTATTTTCATCAGATTTTTGCTTGCCCAATAATTTTATTTCAAAATTTTAACCCTATCAGCAGCAAAGGCAATGCCCTCACAATACCTGCAGTGTGGATTCTAGCGATAACAATAATCTCATCCCTGAAACAGAGCAAAAGAGAGCTTGTTCTGGAATTGGGCCACAGCTTATCAACGATAACAGAATTGCTCACTATGGGCCTAACATGAATTTAAAGCAGTTGAAATTCTTTAAATGCTGATGTTAAAGCTCACATTCTCTAGTAATCTAACAGACCAATTAGCAAAATAGATTAAAATTCACAAGTTTCCTTTTAACGATAGAGTACCGTTTGCCAAATCATGTACGTCACTACGTCTACTGAACTATGTATGTCTGCTGAACCGCATACGCCTGCTGAAGAGCATACGTCTGCTGAACTATGTACGTCTGCTAAACTATGTACGTCTGCTGAACCGCATATGTCTGTTGAACCGCATGTCTGGTGAACCGCATACGTCTGCTGAACCGCATATGTCTGCTGAACCGCAAACGTCCGCTGAACTGCATACGTCTGCTTAATCGCATACGTCTGCTTAGCCGCATAGGTCTGCTGATCCGCATACATCTGCTGAGCCGCATAGGTCTGCTGAACTGCATACGTCTGCTGAACTAGGCGTCAAAGAGCTTAAACTATTTAAGATCTGAGACCATCGTCGGCTTGCTTGACATGCTAAAAATCTTTTTATTTCTTCCGTATCATGACTTGTGCATCTATGTGGTAATAGCTGGCAAAAACCATAAAACTAAGTGAACCCAAGCATGCGATACTAACATTGAGTACAATGGCGCGTCAAAGCAGTTTGATCAAATTATACGGGGTACATGCACAAATTTATTTTATGCCTGATTCCATTGGTCAGAGAAGCATTTTTGTTGATTTCTAATCGACCAATGAAACCCAATAAATTTCAGATGAGGTTTAGAATTTGATAAAAAATTTAGGCATTCATGCATTACTTTGGTTAACTAATGCAATTTGAAAATCTGTAAAATGCGATGCAACTCATTGATTAGGTGCACAGACAGGCGAGGGATGCTGTCCTTCTAATATTAAAGGCAAAGCAGTACATACTGATGACCTTGTCATTGCTAAGATGTAAATTAGTAGCTCCAAAAGACTAGAAAATAGCAAAAATATCTATTAACTTTGATAGAACGAGATAGACATTCAATTCTTACTTACATGACAATGGGAATAAGCCTGTAGGATGAAATTATTCTCAAGTTGGAAACACTAGCGCATCGTATCTTGGTGAAAGATTTTCTCATGTGGAGACAAGGCTACCGCATTTTATTAGTGATAGCAGCAATAACAACAGTGATGACAATGTTAGAATTACGATTATATAGACACTGCATGTGCTTAGCTCAGGTTCTACGTTCATGCGTACCTTCTCATCAGGTGATTGCAGTTTTGCAAAGTTTTTCTGCAAAAGCCTAAGCCTGGAATCTCTCTTTTCAAGAAAGACTTTTACACACTCCTGAATTAGAGAACTGAAGCAGCTCTCTTTGTCTCTACAATGAAACCAAGGCTATGAATCTATACATGGGTCAAGTAGGCCATGACTACAATTGATGGATACCAGAAAAAAACGGTTTCAAATCGATTCACAGAAACACCATATAAGATTGTGAATCAATTCAACTTACAAACAATACTAGTCGCGAGCGTAACCTGAGTATCAACTCAACTTAAAATATGTCATACTTATTTATATAAAACGCTGCTATGCAACTCAACTCACAAACCATCAAAATGACTAAGAGGTTGTGATTCAATTCAACTTACAAACAAACCATACAAATGCTTATTAGAGGCTGTGATTCAATACAACATACAACCAAACCATACAACTGACAATAAGGGGCTGCAATTCAACCCGCCAATGAACTATAAAAAGGTGTTAGGAAGTAGTGATATGCATTCAACTCAACTCAAGTGACTATAACATGAGTTGATTCAACTCAACTCATGAATCAGTTATATAGCAACTAAAAAGACAGTGATCTAACTCACCTGTTGAGAGTGAGCAACATGCCCTGAGTTCTTGCCTGCATGCTCAGTAACTTGTGCCTAGCCTTAGCAAGATAGCTGATGTAATGCACTCGACTCTGATATTCTTCCCGAATCGCCCTCACCAGTTTTCGACATCTGGAACACAAGCTGGACACATTCAGAGCAACTTTTAACTTGAGTATTTTTAAGGTTTAAAAGTTGACTTGCAATAAAATTCACATCACAGTTATTTGGTATCAAAAGATTCACCATGTCTTACTCTGTTGTGTTGTAGGTGCCAAATATGTGGAAATGTGATCAAAATCTCTTAAAAGCTCAAAAACGAAAAGCCGCTGTAAATTGGAATCTCTTTATTTCGATGGCGTAGCTATGAAATTTGGTTATTGCCTTGTCACGTGATGTTCTCACGTGAATTGAAAGGCCAATAAAAACTTATCGTAACACTAGTTTATGAAAAACACTTCGGGTTTTACCAAAGACCCCGTATCAAATATAGATGCTCGCTACTTTACAGTTTTGTTTCGGTTTGGTATAATCGGCAAGTCGTAATCTGATCATGTGACCCAATACTTCGCAAATAATTTCTGCAGCACTTTTCGATTATCACAAATGACCAACAGGCTCGTCATGATTATCAGGAAATGATATGTACTCCTTCAAACTAAGGCTAAAAAATTAAACGAATTTTTAGGGTAAGTTATAGGATATCACTGCTAAAAGTGACAGCATTATGATGACGATAAAACAGATGCGTAAGAACAATAGACATGGTTTTATTGAATGTGTGAAAAATATTTGTGAAAATATTTCGACAAATAAGGTTGCATGAAAGTGTAAACAGAAACCATCTCTCACAACTACGTCACATTTGAGCCATTTTGGAAAAAGAATCCAAAGTCCGGCTGCAATTTTCTGTTCGTTTTTTAGCTTTTAAGAGCTTGTAATCACTTTTCCACATATTTTGCACCTACAACACAACAGAGTAAGACATGGTGAATCTTTTCATATCAAGTCAAACTTTAAGCAAATTAAAATTTGAGTTTCAGGTAGCAAAGGAACTAAAAATTTTATATTCCAAATATGAATAATGAAAATGATGACATATAAATGATGAGAATCTGTGCCATCACAAACAGACTACTGTACACACTGTAAACTGTTAACATTCACATGTTAACAGAATGAGGATAAATGTGCAACTATCATGCAGAATACAAGATACTATATTTTTTGGACTATCAGCTGCTACTTTTCTGCGACTAATCTGTGGTTTTTTCTGACACCGCTAGCTGCGCTGGCAGGAATCTCCGGTTAGTGCGGCTATAGCAGTGAAAGAAAAAAGGGAACAGTGCCTAACGGTACTGTTTTGTTAGGCACTGGATTAAAAAGTGGCGGTTAACACGGAACAGTGCCTAACGGCACTGTTTCGTTTTAAACAGCAAAGTTGCTGCCGTGTTAAAAATCACCGTCCTGAGTTCTGCGGCCTATACAAAGGTGTGGCCTATGAATTGTTTTATTATCGTTTTTTTTAAAATAAAGCAGATGCGGTTTTTATAGGGATGCGTCTAGCAGTCCGTAAAATACGGTATAAAAATATTACTCAAAAATGCTGGGTTTATCTGGATGAAAAATCAAATAAACAGAAACATAATCTTTATATAAATGTTGCAGTAAACTACTTCAGCCACAAGTTTGGCAACTCAAATTAAATTTTAAAAATTCCATGTTTTTGTGGTGAATGAAAAAAAGTAATCGTTGTACGATAATCGTGAAATAATCATGTCCTATCTAACAAAACAAGTTCTTAAAAATAAATTAGTTACTATTGAATGACAAAACTGATCAATCAAAATGTTACAAATATTAATCTGCAATAAATAACATATAAATAACAAAATAAATAAAATTACTGAAAACGATAGCTATTTCAAACGATGTTTACAGCATAAAGGCTTAAAACCATTTTATTATCCTGAAAAGTATATAACAGGGGTTCCCAGCCAAGGAGGAATTCCTCCCTAGGGAGAATTTTGAATATACAAAGGGGGAACAGAGAGGTGAACAGAGAGGGGGAACGGAGAGGTGTCTAATTTGTAAAATTTTTAAAATATATCCTGCAGTGCTGTGTGAGTTCGGGTTTCAACATTTAACATTTTGGTGTTATCTATAACGCTAGTTGCTAATAATGAGCTACTAGTCTGAACCCAGATATATGTGAACACATCCATCCAGATTTTGATTGAATAGTAAGTTAACCTATTCATAAACCAATTCACCGCCTTGACAAAGGTCATGCATTGTTGCGCGTTGTATGTGTGCTGTATAAAATTAATAATATGTTGTTATATGTACAATAAAATGGGATTATAATTTGTATCGGTTGTTTTTAGTAATGCGAGTTAAAAGTGGGTGGGGAATCAAATTTATGAAAAGGCATAAGGGGAGAACTGAATGGAATAGGTTGGGAACCCCAGGTATATAATGAGATGTGGTCAAATATTAAAAGAATTTTTAGCCTTTTTCCAAGCCAAAGTGTGATATCTAAAAAAGCACACTATTCTATTCAATGGTTAGCATTATGGAAAGTTGGGTGAAATCTGAAAAAGGTAGCACATTTTACCAACGTTAAAACATCAGAATCATGAGAACGCAGCTAACAGCTATTCTCGCTGATGTAACTATCTTTCATATCATATATTTTATGTAATATGAAAAAAATAGCCTATAAAAATTTAAACAACAATTTTAATCTATTCTCAAACACCCCTTATATAAAGTGAGGTGTCCTCAAACACCCCTTATATAAAGTGAGGTGTCCTCAATGTTTTCAATAACTGTAACTTCAAACTCTCAAACCTGACAACAAGCACTTGCAACATGTAGTCAGAGCATAATCAAACGCAAAAAATCATACAACTAAACCATATCATACATCATAAGCAAAACCGAGTGACAAGCACCTGCAAAGGTTGTCACAGAGAACATACCCGTTGTTGTTGAACCTCTGCAAACACCTGACAGTTTCCTGTATCTGAACAACAAGTTGCATGTCCTGATGAAGCAGGGCTTCAGAGTGCAGGACATTCAAATAGCTGACAAGGAAGTTCTCTCGACTGCCGGGGGCTGACGATTGGCTTAGCTGTCTGTACATGGACATCAGACTAATTGAATAGAGGGCGGGCGTACTGAGCACCAAACGTAATTTTTTCTTAGCATCTGGAAAACATAATGCAAAAGGGTTTAAATACAAAAGTTCTTCTACATCAAAATAATGAGCTAAAACTCATTAAAAAACTTGCCGACTATTCAACGTCACCTCACTTGTCATCCTAGCCATTACGACCAAATACCGTGTCCAAAACAGTTTAAAGTAAGGGAAACCTTACCATATAAAGTCTTTATATGGTATGGTTTTCAGTAAACGGCAGTTTCTTTGAAAAGATCAGATTCATTATGTTAAACTGTCATTATGTGTGAAATATATTATGCTGAAATATCACAAGACAGGACAACTGCTACAATTAAATGTCGACTTATAAAGACAACTGCAACTAGGAGATTGAAAGTTACCTGCAAAAGCGAGACACTTCTCAAGGTTATCTGGGTCATAAATGAGAGTACTCGGTTCATCAGGTTCCTCTCTGCCTAAGTTAAGGGAGGCTGTGTTTCCCGCACCTATAGTAATATAGAAAAAGCCTCAGGTTCTTTAAAGCCAGACTATCATTTATAATCCAGAAATGAATTATAACCTGCTCAAGTGCGTTCCGGAAAAAAATATTTTCAGTACTTTAGGACTACATTACGAAATTATGACTAAACTTTTACTAAACATGGATTTCTAAATACTTAAGAAGCTGTGATGTACCACTACTAAGACTAACTGCCTATTGCTATGGTAACTGCCATACTAACTAACTCAGTATGCTACTGGGTTAGTTAGTAGGCCCCCATGTCTCTAGTTTTAAACTATCCGGCAGTTTCTTTTGCTAATATTACGTTTGTTTTTTATATTTTGATGTACTATCCCCTTATAATTGATAATACAATTAGTCCCAATACAATGGTCCCCTTATATTTTGACGAACTATCCCCTTTTCATTGATAAGGATACAAACACTTGAGCACAAACATGCTACATAATAGATCGCAAAATAGTAGTGTAACTTACAAATTTACTACAGCAAAATCTGCTGAGTAAATATGCCCTACTTTGGTTTTAAAGTAACCTTCAAAATTGAAACATTTAAAAAGGAAATTTCACTACAACTTTTTTGTCACTGTTTTTCAAACGATCGATTGTTTTTGCGGATCATAAATTTAATGAAAAGAAAGGCTGCAAAAATATACAATATATATTCAGCGTGTTTTATATTTGAATTATATTAAAATTGATTGCATATAACAGGTTTACCCCTGAGTACACATAGTATACTACCATTCACCACACTTATTATTTATAGCCATGCTATTCATTGTTAACACCTCTTGAAAAGTCCTCTAGTTCAATAGGCTCTGAACACCGCATATTTCGAAAGATATTAATAACTATTCATCGAGCCAAAGTGTATCAATCTATATACCTACATGCATCTTTGAAGACATTCTGTTTACTGATCTCAAAATTTTATATTTAAATGTCACTTGCGGTGCTGACCAGCCAAATCAAAGTCAAATCTTTGAAAGGCCTCGAGAATTTTCCTGTTCTTGAGAGCTCCTTGATTCTTGTGATAGGACTGGAGCAGACTTATGAAACAATGCTAGGCATTGAGTAAGACGCTATGCTAGACATTGTGCAGACATCGATGTAGTTTTGAAGATGCTTGCTGGCTATGAGCATAGCAGAACTCAGCCTTAACTTCATTTGGTTTTCACTAGGGGGTATGACTGGCAAAACATCAAAAACTCTTCGAACGGTGATCATTCCCCTCCACAAACGAAGCCTACACTATAAGGTTAAAACTCAGACAGAAATTGCAATCTCCTTCGAGTAAACTGTAAAAATGTTGAAAAACTGTCAAGCCGTTAAATTCCCAAGTCAACTGTAAGATACGCCATCAAGAAGTTCCAGGATATCGGAGAGGTCAAGAATCGTAGATCTAATAGACTGCCAACGAGTTCACCGAGGGCTCGCTAAGCTTTGGTGTGCGTTTGCAAGCCCAACCGCTTCTCTGGCAGACTCAAGCTGGCTGGAAAGCTTCGACACTCTGCCATAAAGATTGCACCTTTAACTATCAGTTCTAAACATTCCGATGAAGTAGTTTTAGGGCAGAAAGACCTCCTAGAAAACCTTTGCCAAAGCAAGCCAAAAACAGCTGCAGGCTGTTGAGCATGCCTCACAGACAGCAGACTAATGCAAAAGGCTGATATAAATTGATGAGTCAAAGTTCTGCCTCAGTAGTCACTCTGGCCAAACAACCCACAGAAAACAAAAATAAGATGCCAACAAGCCATGGGTATTTTTGTCGCCAGTTAAGATCTGGGGATATTTTTCTTTGGCTGGTGCAAGTCAAATATATTTTTATAAGGAAAGACCGAATGCAGCCAAGTACATCGAAACACTGAAAAACAAACAACTCCCTCTAAAAATGACATGTTAGGTGTGAACAGCTAAGATTGGATGTTTCAACAAGTTAAGGCTTCTGCAACAGTTTGATGACTTCGTTTCAGCGTAACAAAATTGATGTTATAGAATGGACAGCTCAATCACCCAACCTTAATCCCATTGAGAATCTCTGGCAGCAAATCAAGGTCATATTCAGCAGAGACATGCAAAAATCTAAAACAAAGCTGAAAGAGTCATCCTCGAAGCTGGGAGCTGTGGCAAATGACCGATGATCGGCTCCATAACCTTGTTGAGATCATGCCACGCAGACGTTGTGTTGTTATACAGGAATAAAGCTATTCTAAAAAGGTTTTAGACTCTGTTAACATCAACACCCCTGTTCAAGGCCACCATCAATGCCAAACAGTTTGTTTTATCCATTCAATAAAAATTTTGCATTTCAGAACTTATCCATGATTGTAGTTGTTTCCTTTAATATACTAGAATATTAATAAAACTATTGGAAATGATTTAAAACTTGCAAAAGCAGGTTCTCTGGCTCATAAGCTTGTATTTGATGCATAGTTTGAAGAGTTCATTACATTAGCACTGAACAATTCCAAAGCTAGTGTTAAAACTTCTCACAATGTACAAGGGTGATAACAATTAATAGCTTGACTGAAGTTGTGTACTTATGTACACCAGCATTTTTACAATTGTGTGTATTCATGCAACCCAGCATGTAATCACCATATATTTACTCACGTACATATTATATATTTTCCATATTTATCACTAATTGATAGCTATTTATATATTTTGCTGAATTTCAATTTTATTTTCATGTTAAACTTCTGGTTGTTCATATTCATAAACAAATGCTTTGACCGTTAAATGTTTGTCCATCTGTACATCTGTCTATACATCCGTCTGGCCAGCTATAGCAATAAAGTTTTAAGAATGAGAAATGCGGTGCGAACTGAATTCGAACTCACAACCTCCAGTTCTGTGGACATCTATTTATTCAATATACTACACTGTCTCACAGGTTGCACCGTGGAATAAATTGTGCACTTATCAATTTTATTTTCCATGATTTTTCGTGGGTTACCCATTTCTTATGTTTTTGTATTATCTTTCCTCGATGAACAATTATTTGTGTCGAGTTATTATTAAATTACCAAATTAAAACATAAATGAAACTCTAAAACTTGGTGAAAAGCTTTATGAACTTCATTGTTTACTTGATTCAAGACTGCAAATACAAGAGCCCAACAAAGCTTGCAAGGAAACAACTCCACAAATAAAACAAACCTGCAAGCTTAACTGTGTTTATGCGCATACTACGACCTACATAATAATCATTTGACCTACTTTCAGTTTGTTTGTTGTTGGCCGATGTTCTGTACTTTTCGAGAATGTCTTCAGTTGACTCGGTTTTCTCTGATCTTTCACTGTCTGTACGAGCTCCGGTTCGTTTCAGCTTGCCTGCAAGAAACGAGACGGCTCAAATAACCTCACATATTTGTTAGTAAAAGCAGTGCCACTAACTATTTGAACAGTTTTGAGGAATGCATACACTAGAGAACCTGAAATTGTAACTGCCTTGTCATATCTCTCAAAAAGAATTGCAACTCAAGTTGACATGAGACTCAATATTTTTGTTATGCGACAATTTTTTCGTTTCACACTATAGCTTCATCCAACCTACGGTACTTTTCGGACTATAAACCGCACCCCTATATAAGCCGCATCTGCTTTATTTTGCAAAAAACGATAATAAAACAATACATAGGCCGCACCTTTGTATAGGCGGCAGAACTCAGGGCGGTGCTTTTTAACACGGCAGCAACTTTGCTGTTTAAAACGGAACAGTGTCTAACGGCACTGTTTCGTATTAACCGACGCTTTTTAACCTAGTGCCTAACAGAACAGTATCGTTAGGCATTGTTTCGCATCTTATTTCACTAATCGTAGATTATGGTTAATGCGCCCTAGCGGTCAAAGAAAAAGCCCCAGAATAGCTGCACCCTTATATAAGCCGCATGACTCGTATCATCAGAAAAAGGTAGCAGCTAATAGTCCGAAAAGTACGGTATATATCAGTGTGTTGACATATTGTAAAAGGACCAGCACTTAATGAAACTAATGCCATAGTAAATACCTGACCACATGACTATAATCTTTAGAGTATATTTCATACCAGAATCATCACTGGCGGAACTGCCTAGGTCTTCTCTTGGTTCACTGATGGCGGGACTCTCTCTCCCTGTGCCCTTCTCGAGCTGTCTCATTGGACTCGCCTTTCCTGAAGAACGCCCTGAGAAGAGGGGAAAATAAATAGAAATGGGAACTGTGGATGACACTCATATAAACATGTCAGCTGGCGGCAGACAAACACCTGCCACTACTGTCAACAAAAATTCATGACTTTTTCAGTTGCAGTTCTTCTTGACAGAGTGAGAAGGTGAAATTATCAAAAGGAAGTGCAAAATGCACACACTGGAAAATCAGGAGGGTATCACAAGCTTTTTGCCCCTTTTGCACTTCACAAAACATAAGAGGAAACAGCGAACAGTGACAACTGCTATCTTATCACAATGATGCTTGCCAAAGGATCTGACTGGGCCAGAGTATAGGAGAGATTTATATATTTTATGTTTTACATTTTTATTTATTTTCTTAAATTTTTAATGAATAGTGAATATGATATGAATCATGAAAACTGTATAGTGAAGCAGCGAGAGATTATTGTAATCTACTTTTCATTTTGTTTTTATCGATATTACGTATTATAACTCACCGCTCAAAATTTCCAATCGTGGCAACAATAAAATAAGAAAAATAGCTCAAGATTGTTACTTTTTCTTTAATACCAGCTCGTACAATCGCATATGCACCACTAAAAACACGTAATCGGCAGCATTTTCGACCATTACAATAGTAAACTCAGATCAAGGGAGGCAAATTATAATAGTATTAAAATATATTATAATTTACATTTTAATATTATTATTTGAACAATACTATCATATTATAATTGTATAACTATACAACTTTAATTAGATAATATAATTATTTTATTATTAGTTGTATTATTATTATGATAAAAACAATTTAATAATACTAAGATCAAAGGAAGCAAATCAAAATTACGTGTAGATAGAATATTAGAACTCTGATGCATCTTAACTCTTTATATATCGCGAGCTGCGCAGTATGGCTCAGCAAAGCGTAAGTCAAAAAGCTTTAGTAGGCTTCAAACATTACGTTTCTGATTGAGTAGTTAACTAGCCTATCGTATCTGTACTTAAACGGAAGGAAACAATTTTCCGCATGCAATCACCCAATAGAAAACATGTTTACAGCTCATCTTGAGCATGGCTTCGTTTTGCAAAAACTACTATTGTTATTACAATTTCTTTTTAGCAATGACCAGTCGTGTTGGACGCATTACACTAATTATAGATCAATGGCCTATGGGTGATTTTATTAAACAATAATACTACCGAAAGTAATTATTTTATTATTAGCAGTAATAATAGTGCTGGAAGCTGTAATAATATTGATAACTCGTTTGACTCAAAAATAGCCGAAAAAGCGTTCGAGTTCATTATGCATCACATTTGTGGGAATTTTCATGGTAATATGTTATGCTGATTAAGTTGGTATTACAACAGTTTTTGTAGACCATGTGGTTCAAAAATTATAGCGATCTGAATGTGCTCTCGTCAAATATTGGGTTTTACCAAATCTGCAATTATGTCCTAGTAAAGAAATTAATTTGGTAGCGAAAGAGTTGATAGCGTCCAACATTCAGTGGTACCTTTTATGATGCACCTGTCAAGGTTGTCAGTAAGAGATATTGGTAGTCAACGACACAGAGATGACACAAAGCTCATGACTTGATAATCATAGCTGATCTGATTATTAGTTGATGCTACAATACTGACCTAAATATGGGCTATGAGTGTTTTACCTAACATTCAGTAGATATCAGTTTCTCTAAGAGCTTCAATGCATAGCATAACTAAATATAACTCGTCTCATTCAGACATGTTCAAGATAGTAGCGCAAATGGGCGAAAAAGTGTCCAAGAGCGTTCTGCAACACATTTGTGGCATTTTTATGGCATCAGCTAGTGTAAAATTTTAAGCTGACTAATTTGGCATCAAACTAATTTTTATAGGCCGTGTGGTTCAAAAGTTATGACAATTTCTGTGTACACTTTTCAAATATTAGGTTTTACCCAACAAGTAATTATATCTCAGTAGAAAATTAATTTAGTAGCAAAAGCGTTCAAGCATCTAAAATTTTCGTTTCACACCATAAAGATGCTAATAAAAATGTGAAATGATCTGCTCCACTGATCTGTAGACTGAACAATTCAAATAAACCATAGAGAAAGCCCATCATACATTTTAGTTTTGAATGTACATGAATGGTATGCCATAGAAATTCCACTCGCTGAACAAGCTTAGAGATTTTGCCCTTATAACAATTTAAATTCAAGCTATCGACTGACAAACCTCGCTTTGATTTCTTCATGAAAGGATTGAGACCCATTTTCTTTTCTTTGCCAAGCCTTTTTCCAGGTGTTATTATGGTGCCATCAGTCTCCTCATTAGTCGAGCTCTGAGAGTTGGTGCGGGGCATTGTTCTCTTGGGTATAGCGCCCCCTGATGCCGTTGAAACGGACAAAACTGGACCAGCTGTTTGAGAGGGAAAGACACATTCACAAGAAATTCACGAAGAGAGAATTAGTACTAACTAAATTTAGTCGTTTCCTAAATATTCAGCCAGAGGATGAAGAATAGCAAAGTGAATATAAAGAGTGATAACTCGTAACTATGGATACAGAGATGATGCGACCACAAATGCAGAAAAAGGTGGAGTGCAGATGCGTGCAGATAAATGCATATGTGATCACATGCCTACAAATGCAGATGTGATCATGTGCCTACAAACGTAAATATGATAATATGCTTACAAATGCAGATGTGATCAGGTGCCTACAAATGTAGATGTGATCACATGCCTACAAATGTAGATGTGACCACATGCCTACAAATGCAGATGTGATCACGTGCCTACAAATGTAGATAGGATAACACACACTTACAAATGCAGATGTGATTACATGCCTACAAATGTAGATGTGAACACATGCCTACAAATGTCGATGTGATCATGTGCCTACAAATGTAGATATGATAACATGCTTACAAATGTAAATGTGAACACGTGCCTACAAATGTAGATGTGATCACATGCGTACAAATGCAGATGTTCACTAGTTAACTAGAAATAAATAAATACATAAATATATATACAGGACAAATAGCGCAGTTGGTAAGGTATCGGGACAGTAATCATTAGGTCCTCGGTTCAAACCGAGGCAGGTTCAAACCCAACCACTGCACTTTTCTGGTGGTCCTTAGACAAGACCCTTGCTTTTATAATGTCTACAACCTCTATGATGAGTGCAATAGCCAAAGCAATGCCGACTCGGATGTCACCCGGTCAAACAAGGTCCGCGCTGCCTGTAGCTGAACCAGGACAAGGCAGTGAAAAATGGGCTACTGGTTGAATACAGATGAAAAAAAAGATGGCAGTAGGGGACTCAAAAGTGTACAGCAGACAGTGAAAGAGAAAAAGCAAAGCATCACTCAAGTCGCTAGCTGTATTTTAATCGGTGGCTCTTACAATGGACCTTCGCCCTGATGATGAGGAGATTGACCTGCACATGAAACCTCTTCTTGTGCTTACCCCGATCTTCACCAGACATATATGTGGCTGAACAAAGGAAACCTATCGGCCAATACAGAGCCGCTAATCATGGCAGCCCAGGAGCAAGTGCTCCCAACAAGGCAACTCTAAACAAAAATCTATCACGCTAGAGACGATCCTAGATGCAGACTGTGTAAAGATGCACCTGCGACCATCCAACACATCATCAGGGGATGCAAGCAGCTAGCAAGGAACGCATACACTGAGCGGCATAATCATGTCGCAGGTGTTGTGTATAGAAGTCTATGTGACGAGTATGGCCTTAATAAACTGCAACACTGGTGGGAGGCTCCTGGTAAGGTGAATGAAAATGACCGCGCTAAGATCCTCTGGGACTTCTACATCCGGACTGACAAGCATGTCCTAGCAAACCAACCAGATATAATGGTGGTGGACAAGGAGAACAAGAGGGCTACTATAATAGATATAGCAGTACTCAATGACTACAATATAGCCAGCAAAGAAAAGGTAGAGAAATATCTCCCTCTTGGAAAAGAGATTGAAAGATGCTGGGATGTAAGAATCCCAGCAGAACTGCAGCAGAACTGCAGATTGGGATTACAGAACTGCAGAACTGGGATTACAGCAGAACTGTAATCCCAGTAGTCATTGGGGCACTGGGCGCAATAACACCGGCGCATAAAATGTGGCTTGCCCAAATAGTAACAGCAATCAACTCAGGTGAGTTGCAGAAAAGTGCGCTATTGGGAACAGCTAAGATCTTAAGGCGAGTGCTCAAACTCCCAGGTCTCTGGTAGGAGACCCGAGTTAGATCCTTAGAGCAGAAAGTACCACCAATGCGGGGTATCCGGGGTGAAGAAACAATCTTTTTTATATATATATATATAAATATATATAAATATATATATATATAAATAAATATATATTTATACATAAATATATATATGTATAAATATATTATAAATATAATGTATATTTATAATATGTATTATAAATATATATTAAATTTATAATTTTATTTACGAGCTAAATTTATAATTTAGCTATATATATTATAAATATAGCATGACTGAGTGTTAATATTAAATTCATATACATATGAGAATTAAATGTGGAGATTAATCCAAGATCTTTGTTTTCAATAAAAATACTTCTCATAAAAAACAGGATATCAGAAAAGAATAGAGAGACCAAGCAAGTAAAAGAAAGAGACCTACAAGTGGGGATAGAGATAGGATTCTGGAGTGCCTGTCCAGAAGTAGAGATATTCATCACGACAGCTGAACTCCTATTCTGAGCAGTATTGTTCCAGCTTGCAGATCTAGAGTTGATATCTCCGTCATCTTCTATGATCGCAAATCTAAACACCAAAATAATCAATAATTACCTCGCGGTAAACCTAATTAACATAACTAGATGTTGCAATACTTGCTGAAATTGAATTCAAAGCTGATAATATGTGAAAGAAAAGCATGGCAAGGGGATTTGCAGCAATTTTAGCTCTAAGAGCTAAAATTTAGATTTTGAAAAATTAAATTTCGCAGAATGAAATTATTTCCCGAATTAAAACTGGCTGTTTGCAATAAGATGCACTGGGGCTAGTGTCACAAACTGTATATGTTATTATGTATGCACACAAAATGAATAAGGAGTTGTTTGCTCGTGATACCGACTTCGTTTAGTGCTCAGTTGTTTGAGATTGTGCAATCAATCCCTTTAGAGATCCCACTCTATAAAAATATCTTACAGGATGAAGATAATGGGTCTGTCTACCAAATGATCTGCAATCGAACTTCTACTTGCCAACTATTGCTACCACTGTGAACCTATGCAACGCTGAAGTAACAACTTGGTTTACCTGCCTGAAAGCTGAATTAGCAGCAAAAACATTTTTGTACAAATCAGTACTTTGATTAATGCTTGTACATATAATTGAAGCATTTTATATAGTGTATTTGTGTTTTCACACCAATCTCAATAGCTCAATGAGCAGACCAAAGAGTGGTGATGCTAGATCATAGAGTGGTGAAAATGTTACAGTTGGGTTACCATAGAAACACGAGTTACTTTATCCTGACCTGTTTGAAGAAGTGCTGGCTCGACTATTTCCAGTTGGTGGTGTTTCCCAGCTTCTAGACCTATTCTCTTGTGGCGTAGTAGCAGACCATGCCTCTGGCTTTCCATCCTGATTGGACGGAGATGCTCTAACGGGCATCTGATTTGCCGCCCAGTCAGCTGACGAAGCAGAGTTACCCCAAGAAGCTGTCGTAGCAGGTTTGTTGGCCGATGCCCAAGGATCAGCTGCTTGCCATGCAGGGTTTGCCTATGAATAAAATAAATTCAATTTATTTCAAAATAACTCTAGTTCCAACAGATGAAATTATCAAATAAATCAGTGTGGTTTCAATTTTATAGCAACACAATAACCACAGTAAAAATACATCTTAAGATTCTACAGCTTACATACGTGTACATCAAGACCGCAGCGGTTCCTCTACCCGCTCTTACCTGTTGACTAGTGCCACCTCTCGACCAATTAGAGACGGCATTGGATGCTTGTGCAGAGAGAGCTGCTTGTCGGTTTCCAGGATCCCAAGTTGACTTCGGTAGAACACTGTTTGCCTGAGTGGGTGAGACCCAATCTCCGCCACCAGCTGATATAGAAGAATTGGCCATACAGTTAAAAACCAGAACCGCATGTCAACATTGAAGATCAAACTAACAGAAATAGTACACGCATCCAGTCTGTTTTTGTTTCATCGTGACAATGCTTACATAGGGTTAAAACAGTAACCCTTGTGACACTTAATACAGGTGCTCTCTTCATAAAAGTGAAACTGCTTTTGTTTGTGGATCTTATAGATTCTCCACGCTTGACCTAGAGAAGAATAGCTGATAAAATATCAAAATAATTTTTTCATGAATTGGAATGAGCCGTAAACGTCTGTGTAACCCAACATGTATCCATCAATTTGACCTTATTATCTGAATGTCAATTTCAGAGATGTGGTTGACATAGTAATTACTTCATTGATAATCTGAAAACAAGTCCAATACAAATGTTTACCAGACACCAAATGCGTTTGCTACAAAGCAAGCTTTCAGCGATCGATGACTATAAACATTGAAGTACGTAAAGGAATGACTTTTAATAATATATCATACATGCAGGGTTAATCCACTGTCAACAGACCATAACCAACTCCAATATTGTTTAATCAGAGTGTGACAAAAACAGCTATAGTTTTGAAATGGTGAGAGGGGTAAATAATTGGATTTTGAACATCTCATGTGTACATATCATGAGAATATTATTGTATCTTATATCTGTCTTACCTAGCTCATGTCTGTAGCTATAAACTGAATATACATTGTCAAAAAAATATCTCGCATGAACTCACCCAAAGCGCATCTTTTTAACACTCAAAAACTTCCATATTTCCAAACTTGGACATAAAATTCAGCCAAACAGCAAACCACACCTACCTTGGCGTATGGGAGGCGTGGCTAATTCATCACTCAGAGGATCAAACATGTCGAGTAGATTTGCAGCATTGTTGTCCTGCGTCCTGATTGGCTCGAGTGGAGCCATATGATTGGGCAGTTGACCAGAGTCTGTGTAGGTGTTGTTCATGAGTTGGGGAGGGAGGGTGAGCGAGGTGGAGACAAAACTAGAGCCGACAGAATGGTTGAGCCGACCCACTTCCTGACGCCGTGGATCTGCAAAATAACCTTTTATTCAACAACCAATAGAGCAGAGACGAACCGAGACGAATGCACAATTCTCTTGTATTCGTCATAAACTAAATCCCTAGTTACTTTTTGTTAGAGGTTGACTTGCAACAACATTCACATTACAGTTATTTGGTATCAAAATATTCACCATGTCTGACTCTGTTGTGTTGTAGGTGCCAAATCTGTGGAAATGTGAATACAAGCTCTTAAAAGCTCAAAAACGAAAAGCCGTCGTAGATTGGAATCTGTTTATTTCTCTGCCGTAGTCATTACATTTGGTTATTGTCTTGTCATGTGATGTTCTCACGTGAATTGAAAGACCAATAAAAAGCTCAATATAAAACTTATCGTAGCACTAGTTTATGACAAACACTTCGGGTTTTACCGAAGACCCTGTATCAAATATAGATGCTCGTTAATTTACAGTTTTGTTTCGGCGTGGTCTAATCGTCTAGTCGTAATCTGATCATGTGACCCAATACTTCGCAAATAATTTGTGCAGCACTTTTCGATTATCACAAGTGGCCAACAGGCTCGTCATGATTATCAGACAATGATATGTACTCCTTCGAGCTAAGGTTAAAAAATTAAACAAATTTTTACGGTAAGTTATAAGATATCAGTGCTAAAAGTGACAGCATAACAATGACAATAAAACAGACGCGTAAGAACAATAGACATGGTTTTATTGAATGCGTGAAGTATATTTGTGAAAATATTTCGACGAATGAGGTTGCATGAAAGTGTAAACAGAAACCATCTTGTAACAACTACACCCCATTGAGCCATTTTGGAAAAAGAATCCAAACTACGACAGTCTCGTGTGACTGCGATTAACTGTTCATTTTTTTTTAGCTTTTAAGAGCTTTTAATCACATTCCCACATAGTTTGCACCTACAACACAACAGAGTATAACATGACAAATCTTTTGATACCAAATAACTGTAATGTGAATTTTGTTGCAAGTCAACGTTTAATGATGAATCTGTGAGTTATCTTACCGTAAAACCTGTAGCTATCATTCAGATTTATATTTTATTCAAATGATACCTCAAGTTTTTGGACTATGAAAAAACTGGAAAAAAACATGGAAACTTTTAAAAACAAATGGAAGTTTTGACATATGAAGCAAACATACTGTCAGCACTCACCTAAAGCGGAAGGCGCCTCAGGGAAGGCGGGCTGGTGATGAGCAAAAGGAAAAAGCTGTTGCTGAGCCTGAGGACCTTGGTGTCTGACTGGCACAAAAGGGCTGTTGGGCTCACCTCTTCTACTATCTGTGCTACGGGTGGACATGGCATCCGACTCACTGCCAAGATCTACCCCGCCTAGAGACTCTTCCTAAAACCACATGAAAGACATCACACTTTACAGATGAACTACATGCATTGGAGCAAAGCTTGACGTTATATCGAAGACCGATGCGCCATTTGCGCAATGATGTTTCGAATGAGTGAAAGAAATATGTGCTATAAATTACTCCATTTTACACGTGATATAGTTTATATTAACATAATTTATAAGTTTTATGATTTACTTTAATTGCTACTAGCTTTTCTGTTTTAGATTTAATGTTTCAATAAATTTTGGATGTCATATGTTGAAAATTACTTCTTATGTTGAAACAGATATTCGCTCTAATTGTGTCATATATCGAAAGGTTTACACATCAAGGTTAAACTCTATGGGATTTATCGTATGTAACATGATTGCAGTCATTTCCGTTGCCACTGGCAAATCGCAAATGGCGCAACGGTCTTCGATACCGTTAACCTTCAAACACGGTAGAGATCATTGCTTATATATTACAGATAAATAAGCTTCAACCTAAGCTTCCGGGACACTCAATTTCGCACAAATGCAAAGAAAAACTTCTTAGCCTTGAGGTATTACAACCACTTAAACAAATGTTTTATACAATTGAAACATTATGACGGAAATCAATAAAAAATAAAATATAGCTTTAATGTTATAATGCAAAGATGCTCATAATGGGAAGGGTGAAAGGCGAAAAGGTCCTACAAGCATTTTGCACTTTTACACTTAACAAAAAGTAACAGGAAACAGCGAACTGCGACAACTGCTATCACAATGATGCTTGGCGGAGGGATCTCACTGGGCCAGAGTAATGATAGGAGACATTCATATATTTGGTTTTATATATATATTCATCTTCTTTAATTTTGAACGAATAATAAAAGCTGTATAGCGAAGTAGCGAGAGATCATTGTAATCTACTTTTCATTTTGTTTTTATCCCATGACCAAACGAGCGGATGCGAAGTTTGGGAGTTTTTATGATAAATGCATGTGCACACAACTTACGAAAATTATTCATCAACATTGAGACGAACCCTTGTATCAAAATTTCATCAACAAATTTAACCATCGTTTTGTAGAGTCGTTAAAGTATAATAACGATACAAAACACATATAGGCCTATTTAAATATGTTACCAAGTCTTTGTAAATTATCGAAATTCTTTCAAAACTTACCCATCTGATCGGATTTTACACAAATAGACAGATTTATTTGGACGAAAATCGTTATTAAAACTTGCTAAGCCTCACTTTTTTCAAAGTTAAGACCCGAAATTGAAACGCCGAGCGACAGGGAATAGAACGATTAAGTCGTGCGCATTTCACGAAAAAAAACGTGCACATTTCACCAGTCTATAGCATTGGCGAAGGGTTTCTGTAATTAACGTAGGAGTACTGAAATCGTTTCATTTCAGTAAAGGAAATGACGATGATATTTTTTTCTAACGATTTTTATGAGATTACGATATTTAATTATAAGTTTGGATATTCTTCTTGATATTGTTAGCTATGACGTTTTTAAATGTAAACAAAATTGTTCATTGGTTTTCTATTATTACTGTATTACTATATTAATAATATTGGTTATTCTAATGATATCAGTGCATTTTACTTCTAATATTGCATTTCTCCTATTGCAGGTGGAGAAATATAAACATATAATCTTTTCCTTTTATTATTGCTGTTTGTCATGACCAAACACTTTTTTAAATAGATTTTCTAAAAATCTATATAAATACCACTTCTTGATATTGTTAGCTATGACGTTTTGAAATGTAAACAAAATTGTGCATTGGTTTTATATTATTACTATATTAATAATATTGGTTATTCCAATAATATCAGTGCATTTTACTTCTAATATTGGCCAATATTGCATTTCTCCTATTGCAGGGGGAGAGATATAAACATATAATCTTTTCCTTTCATTATTGCTGTTTGTTGTATATAAAAACACCCACACCCAGTACATTACAGCTACCATTGCAGTTATCCTATTGCACAGCAGTGCCATTTGACTGCTAATATTGCATTTCTCAACCATCAGTACCCTTTCTTTTTCCCAATATCACTTTGGTCGTGGGCTGTATGACAGTGGAATTTCTAGTCAATATTACATATTATAACTTACCGCGCAGAATTTACGATTGTTACAACAATAAAATAAAAAATAGCCCAAAATCTTTACTTCTTCGTTAATACCAGCTCATACAATCGCATATGCACCAATAAAAACACATAATCGGCAGAATTTGCGACTATTATAATAGTAAACTCAGATCGATTTTACTAAATTGGTATCATGGTGGCTGGATAGGAGCAGTTTCATCACACCTAACAATTGACTGCATTCCTGAAACCACACTGACGCTTTTTGCAAAAGCATGTGAAGAAAATATACAACAAAGATTGTTTCTTGAATCTAGTACTTCAAACCCTCAAAAATGATGTAAGAAATGACATCATTGTGTGACATCCTGCACATTTTTCGGTGATGTTTATTTTGGAGCACAATGTATTCGGTTGTAAGGCCTACTATAAAGTACTTGGTTTCAAATCAGGTAAATAACAGGCATTTGCTGTAAACTTACTCGGGCCTTTATCATAGAAATGTAATGTATTGCACAACAAAGTACTTAGTATTAAATGTGTGATTTTCACTAGTTTAAACAGCAGTTGAAGGGTGAAGCAACTCCAAGTATTTGTTGAGTATTTTACGCAAGCTTAGTAACGACATACAGGTTTCTGAATAAAATAGTGGGAGGGGAAGGTGTGAATCACTTACAATCTGGTCCAATTCCCTTAGTCTATCGATAGGCCGCTCACTTGTGTCAGAATTGAGTACATCTGTGCTCCACGCCGATTCACTCGCAGTCTCTGAGATCATTTCCTATAAAAAAAACATGACAAATAAATCTACAAGTGAACAAGCCTATCTAACTTATTTAGTTATAGTAAATAATAGTTTTGAAAATAATTATAGCTGTAGTTACTACATTGCATTAAAAAAGACCCTTGTTACCCAATGAGAAGCGACTCGTTCAAAAGTGATGGTGAACTGCGGCCAAAATAGAATCACCCTACAAAAACCCTGCTCTTCTATTCGCTGACAGAGAAAGTTTTCCTTGCCTATTTATGTGGACTATGTGAGATACAGCAGGGGAGTACATATATAATAAGTGTTACCAGCCGAGACTGTACAGAGGTAACAAAAAGACTTGAGAGGCTATGATAGTTACTACTGATAATTGGTAAAACCTCTCCAAGTTCATACGAGTTCAATATATTACTATAAATACTACAGACTAACTGAATGCCCGACATTGCACGGGTATTAAAAACAGCTTATTAACAGCGGCGGGTAATGTAGCTGCCTGCGACTTGCCACATTAGCACATTGCCAATGACTAATTTAAGTAAGCTAGTATACGTGTTCCCAGACTTAATAATAAGAGCTGTGAGAGCAAGCTTTAATGAGGTGGCATAATACAGAGTGCTATGAGTATTGTAACTGACATAATGACTCATATTGCCCAATGAATCCATTGCATCTCGCGTAGCTAAATTGATTATATTGTTACCTAGTGAATGAGAGGTTCCGAGATCAAATCCAACACGAAGCGTATCTTTTATTCCTATATTTTAATAACTATAACTGGAATAGTCCGAATAACGGACTTTGAAATTTATATATATACTAGCTGTACTACCCGGTGTTGCCTGGGTAATAAAAGTCTTTGGACAAAAAATTGATTATTATTTAACATATAACAATATTTGCCATCCTAACTTGCAAACTACATATCTTGAAAAAAGTATTTTGTGTAGTTGAAATAAATTAAGAGAGAAAATGAAAACAGCTGTAAAGGTTTTTAAATTTTGTTAAACAACTTTTAAACTTCATATCATGAGGAAAATGTTTCGTGCAGGTCATATAAACTTTAAAAAAGCGACTACAAAAAGGTTTAGATGTACATGTAAATGTGAAATAGCAAATAATAGCTAAAGTAAGTCGGTTTTGCTACGATTACAATAAAAGATAATTCAGTAATGATACAATTAATACGAACTGAGAAAACAAAATAAAAATCCTGAATATGTTGAATTAATAGTAACAATTCTTGCATAGAAGTGTGTGTATAAAAAAGGTTACTGTTCCACCAGAAGCTATCCATCAAAACTTTGAATACGGCGATACTGGTACCTCTCGATACCGGTACAAAAGTAAAGATGAGATATCGTACTGTCTTTGTCTGACCGAACAGAGAGAGAATGTCAAGGCTCTGCCTACGGAGATAATACAATTTTCCACAACAAAATAATTGGCCTTGACCGCAGATATAGCAATTGAATCTTATGAAAAATCTGAAAATAGAAGTTCAAAAAACATGAAAAAGCATCGTGTTTCATAGAGTTGATAGAATTCACAGGGCTTCAAATAGTAAGTCAGTTAGCGTGAAAATACGCTACGTCGTATATGATAGCGCCTCTGGTCAATACATCTTGTATATCTCAGTGGTAGAACACTTGGATTTAACACTTGCGGTTGCAATCTCCGTGAGTTCAAATTCGCCATAATGCGAAATTTTAAATTCCAAGACTCTAACCCTTTGGCTGGGGAAACGACAAAAATGTCGTTTATCGGTTGCGTGGAGAAACGACTTTTATGTCGCCTTCGGTAGACGCTTATAAAGCTGTCACCTAGTAACGTTAAACAAAGGATATGAACCCTAGTACAATTTAAATATCAACAAAATATCAGTAGATAAATTACAATGTGAAATGATTATCTAAGGGGTGTTGCCTGGTGCTAAAAGCTAAAGGAATCACGCTTTTTAGAAAAAAATGGAGGTTGGAATAACCAGTCAACATCGACTTGACGTTCAAAAAGGTAAAATAAAAATGTATTTTAACAGTATAAAAAATAATTCAGATGATAGAAATCAAGTAAACTTTTAGGACTTTTGAATATACAGAGAAAAGTGATCGTTATGGTAGCTCGCACGGCTCAGATGTAGCGTTGGACTCAACCGAAAGTAATGTTTTCAAGCATTTCATACAGGGAACATAGTTGTAGCTTGACAACCGAACAGCTGAGCCATGTTTAACTACAACTACATGTATGTTCAAGACAACTGAACATAGTTGTAGCTTTTTTGTAGTAGCACATATTTAAATGAGTTCATGTAAAAAAATTTTAGTAGAAATAATTTTCAGTTTTAACTATGCATGCTCATAAAATACCGATTTTATTGAATTTTCAAAAATAAAAATTCTGGTGTTTCTGGTGTTTTTGAGGAGCCTCAACCCAGCCAAAGGGTTAATAGCTATAGCTGGACATACACAGACACACATACAGACAGACAAACTTTGAAAAATGCATGTATTGCAATAAAAAAAAATCGGCGAAATGCAAACTAATTTTTCAAAGTACATGTAGGAGTCAAAGTTTAAACACCAGAACCAGAACACTTAAACTGCTTTCTAAACATATTGTATTTATTTCCTATATAATAAGTAAGTAAATCAAAGTTATTTTGATTGACTTTCATTTGTATTTCAACTTCATTTCCAGTATTTTAAGCCAGAAAATGCACTTGCATAGAACAGGCATAGTTTGGCTGTCATCTGGTCAGAATAATCGTACTTGTGATTAACTGGGTTCATTGTGAGAATGAAGTCACATGTTTGTAAAAGTATTTCATGCATGTATATTTATGTATTATCAATTTTTTAATGACTTTATTAATTTCATGTTTTTAAAATTTTTAATTAACATATTTTAACCGAAAGTACTGAGACCAAGGAATGTGAGCTGCGAAATATTGAGGGATCCCTATATAATGTGATATATTAATTAGAAGCATTAATCTCATAATAACTTGAGCTAATTTACTTACGGGAACGAGAGGAGGGACCCCTGCCTCGTACTGACTCTCAGGTGGTTCCGAGTCTGAGGCGTACACATCTGTAGACCAAGAATCACTGACTAGAGATGTGTTATCCATTGCCCTATCAACTCTCGTCTCTATTCCGAACTTACCAAATCTGACAAACAACACAAAAAACAAAAGAAAATATCCTAAAATGGAAATAAAAATATGTTTACAACTGCTCGAAAGTAAAAAAAGTTCTTCAATGCTGAATGAACGATGGAAAAATACCAGAATATGTAATAAATGTAAATGTAAATATCAATGGTAATAAATGTTTACTGAAATAGCTGACAAGTTAGCCGTAGTGCTCCGTTGCTTCGAGTAAGGCGCGAAGGAAAAGGATATCATTAAAACTTCTCGCTGAACTCGAAAAAACGGGTTGGCTAATATTTAATCTATTCAAGGATTAAGTTGATTGAGATATAGGATTATTAAATTCAAACTAGTAAGTCAAACAGAACCAAACAAATTTTAAAATTGCTTTTGTACCAATTTGATAGTTTTTTTCACAAATCCTTCAGATAAAACAATAAAAAGATTTATATTCTTGTAGATGTTCTTATATGCCCTGATATAGTTCCGAGGCTAAATTTCACGTACAAACCAGTCAAGCTTGTCTACGACACCAACATTCTTTTTGAAAATGTGAAAATGTTCATAGAAAAGATGTTTTATTCTCCTAATTTGATGGTCATAACAAGAGCTTCTTACCTGTCAGTGAGGTCAGTGTTAGGCTTGCGAACTGTTACGGGTAAATCAGGCGGGTTGGCAGCATCTGCGCCGCCAACATCACCCATAGACTGAGGGGTCTCCCGTCCAGAAATGTTGGGCGAGCCTATCGTGATGTAATAATAACGATTAACTTAGGACCTCTGCACTAGTGCCCAGCATAGGAAAGATTTTTATGGAAATTGAAAAAAATTTGAAAGCACATCAGCATTGACCATATGAAAGAACAACTGTCAAACAGACTGACATTTTAAATATGTGGCTTATGGTTGTCGAAATGCTTAGTGAAATAAAATCGCATATTACAATAATATATATAATATGACTATTACATAACTATTATATAATACAACTGTATATGATAACATAATATATATACAATAATACTAATTCTAACATAATAATAATTGGACCATAATAACATAAAACAACATAGAAATATAGAAATTATATATTATTATACGGTGCACCCTCAAGATACGATTACCATGATATACAATTTTTCACCTTATGAAATTGAACAGTGTGAGATCTTCCCCCGACTATACGAATTTTATTTCACCATACGAATTCGAGAAGTTTTGCCCGAATTAAAATTTGGCAGTTGGTGTGCTCAGAACGCACGTCGAAATAACAAAGATGCCGAAATACAGTTCGCCGAAAACATTTTCAGAACGCTTATAAGAGACGTGATGACCGACTTCTCTCAGGTCAGCATTCCGCGTGGGAAATTTCGTGTAAAATACACAAGCGAGAGCAAATATTCATTTTTAGCGTTATACTCTCTTTTACTACAAACTTTTAATCAGCATACGCATATAACTACAAGTATTTATATTTAAATCATTAGCTATGGAATCTGAGACCGATACAAAACGTTACAAAACGAAGGAAAATGATTCCATGTCAACAAAGTTGGAGGTCATAAATAAATAAGGTGTCCGTATTGTTAATGTTGCCAAGAAATATGGTCGCAACCAATCAACATTTGCAATTATTAAAACAAGAACTCTGAAGATTTGAAGGAGTTGGAAGGCCATGCACGCGATCAGCATTCAAGAGGAGCAACCATTTTGTGGGGGGGGGGCGAGGAAATAGAAGGTACAGAAAACCTACATCGGCAGAAATATTTCAAGTGTTTTATTTACTGATGTAGACTGGTACATAAAAACAATGCATGCATAATGTATATCATCCTTTATCTCCTTTGTGTGGCATCTTTTTCATGTTTTATTCATTTGATTTCTTGTTTTATTTTCTTGTTTACCCACATCTTTGCAAGCGGGCCTGTTCTCTATTACGTAAATACAACCTATCATATGTATGTAACTCATATAACTAGCTACTCAAGAAAGTTGATGCATCCACATTACTTTCTTAAACTTGCTGAAGCCCTGTCCTCTAGGGTATAAATAAGTCCAAACTTTGTACGTTTGGTTACATTGATTCTTGTGCACATTTCATACAAGGCAAACTACTGTAACGCCTTCTCTGGATCTTTTTACAAGTATTAGCTAGCTAGCAATTTTCTGCATTGCACAAGCAGTTTGTTCATTTAAACCAGTGGAAAAATTGGACAGGATTAGACAACTTCCTTTAGCCTGCTAAAAAATTCCATTTCATTAAGTATTAAATTTATTTTCAAGTGTACAGCAACATAATTAGCATTGATACATTTTAGGCCTCTCTGCTTTACTCGCTACATATATTAACTAAAGTCACGTTACTCCAAAGGTATGTACGTCCTGTATAGTAAATAAAATTTCATTTTTCGTTTCAGTAGCCATTTAATGGTGAAGTGTGCGAGAGGCCGCTTTAGATAACTTCATCGTTCGACCTTTCTTATTGAATTAGGTTGAAAAAAGTTTTAACTAGACACGTTAAATTTTACAGTGAAAGTGAAGACACAAACTGCTGCACGATAAAACTGTGATAAAAAGTTGAAATTCAGTAAAATAGTTCAAAATACTTATTAAAACTTTGTTTTAAGTGTAGGCTTAGCAAGCTAAACTTATTTGAAGTGAATTCAAAGTTTATGTTATGCGTACCTTTAGAAGATAAGAACTCCTTACCGTACGTGCTGCATTTGGTACACACATTATGATTTTGCATTTTATTGCAGATAATAACCATTAAAATACACTAAATACAATACAGTTACTATAGGTAACTATAATTGCTAGAGTTAACATACTATTTTGCTGCTAATTTTCCATATGTACACATTTTTATAAAATTTTGATGATTTTTACCAGGGGATGTTTGCATTGTCTAATCACAATGGTATCTATCCCCTACATACAATTTTTTTGCCATACGATGCCAACCCTGGAACGAATCAACATCGTATCTTGAGGGTGCACTGTATAATTATTATATACAATATATATTATATATAATTAAAATATATAACTAATATACATAAATTGAATACACCATTAATAAAATATATTTTATTTGCAAAATATAATTATTTGTAGGAATGAATGACTCTGTGATGAGGAATGGACATATTTTGTGAAGTACATAATAACAGAGGGTAAATGGTCAATGCTGTAAATGAAGAGGAAGAAACTTTAGTAGGGTAATCCATTCACTTGCCGAAATTAAATAAAATCGTATATGTTGTAGTGCATTTTGGCCCAGAATACTAATTGAAAGGTTTTGAATCCAAAGTGCATATCTAAGACATAATCTGTAGCATAAGAAATCATAATATAATCCATGTAAACCAAAGAATATTATAATGCACATCTATTTTGCACTGACCTCTACCGCTAACGTTAGCGCTGACCATGTCAGAAAGGTTGTCATCCACATCCTCACCATCATCGAGGTTCATCGACCTCTCTGATCGCACTGAAGCCTCTTCAGAAATAGCATCAGCTAATTCACTTACTTGGCACTCGCTTACATTTCCTGTAAAAGGTAAGGGAGACAAATCCTAACGATTACGGAAGCAATTCTGCATTCAAGAAAACGATATATTTTATCTTCGATACAATTATATTAGAAAATTCGAACTATTATATGAATCAATATTTTTATATTTTATACGTATGTACAAAATGAAATGACTACAGACAAAACCTAGATTGGAAATCCAACGAGAAGCAGGTAAAAACTAGTTTGAAAGTGTAAGAATGCTTCAGAATGATAAACTTGTAAAAACTGGCAAATGTAGAAAAGTGAGAGAGCAGCTACGAAGCTATCCTAATATTCATTGCATTAAAGCTCAAGCCTGTAATTGATGACTATTTTGTTATAGCCGGCTAAGCCAATTATTGAAGGAGTCGTCTACTACTGTGTTGTAACTAATAGAGACAATGTTTCACAACTCCACGTTTCCATCAAATCAACTGGAATTTGGTAACGTTGCTGTAAAATGAATACTAGGTGAATACCCTGCATAATTAAATGTTTTATCAAATATTTAATTTGGTAAAACTTCCCAGTATAAATATAATTTTTTAATCGTCACAGTAAAGAATAATATAGAAGTGGAGTTAAAACAGAAATATTTTTAGCAATACTACCACTATATAGAATTGAAAATCACACAGAGAATGATATCAACATTTTGCTTGGCATATCTAGAAAAAAAATTTCCACGGAGGCCAACATCGGAGTTTGTTAACAGCGAGACATGTCAAACACGGCTTTTCTAAACCAACTCGATATCTCACAGCTAATGGTCTAACCTGTGCGACGAACCAAACCTCTTACCGATGGATTCTTGGTCTTGAGCAAGGTAGAATCTAGTTTTCTTCATGGCTCCATCTAACCGTGAGGTTGTTTCTCTTGCTACAGACGAGAGAACCTTATCCTCCTCCAATAACCCAACCTTAATTATACCAAATTGAACTCAAGCTAGAGAATCAATCTTGGATTTGATGGTGGGTACTTCTTAGAGCTCAAATGATTGATAGTAAGTATTTGTTAGAACTTGAATGATTTGATGATGAGTAATGGTTAGAGCTCAAATGATTGATAGTAAGTATTTGTTAGAACTTGAATGATTTGATGATGAGTAATGGTTAGAGCTCAAATGATTGATAGTAAGTATTTGTTAGAACTTGAATGATTTGATGATGAGTAATTGTTAGAGCTCAAATGATTGATAGTAAGTATTTGTTAGAACTTGAATGATTTGATGATGAGTAATTGTTAGAGCTCAAATGATTGATAGTAAGTATTTGTTAGAACTTGAATGATTGGATGATGAGTAATTGTTAGAGCTCAAATGATTGATAGTAAGTATTTGTTAGAACTTGAATGATTGGATGATGAGTAATTGTTAGAGCTCAAATGATTGATAGTAAGTATTTGTTAGAACTTGAATGATTTGATGATGAGTAATTGTTAGAGCTCAAATGATTGATAGTAAGTATTTGTTAGAACTTGAATGATTTGATGATGAGTAATTGTTAGAGCTCAAATGATTGATAGTAAGTATTTGTTAGAACTTGAATGATTTGATGATGAGTAATTGTTAGAGCTCAAATGGCTTGATGGTGAGTACTTGTTGGACTTACTAGTTTGAGTTTAGCTTAAATGACTTGATAATATGCACTTGTTAAGAGCCTAAATGACTTAATGATAGTCACTTGTTACAACTTGAATGACTTGATAATAAGCACTGGCTGGATCTTTAATAACTTGATGGTGGGGGACTTGTTACAACTTGAATGACTTGATGTTAGATACTTGTGAAAGATTACACATTCTTTCCAAGATTAAAGAATGTCAACCCAGTAATAAAAGCACCCAACCAATAAAAAACAATTTTTTCCTTTTTAGGAAAATAGCTCTATCAGAGAAAAGAACAATCAATCCGAATATCTATGGATTAATTCTTAGTTTTTGACCCACTGAAGTATTGTTTCAATTTAGTTTGGGAGGTTGAATAAAAGCACATTGACTAAGTCACACTTTGAGAGTTGAGAAGATTTTGACGGTTCCTACCGGTGACACTTCATCAACAGCTATAGAAATGACTTCTTGTGCTGAGAAAAGAGGGGTGTTTCCTTGACTAGCAATGGGCTCCACAGTAGCAAGCTTTTTTATCTTTGGTCGTTTCTACAGACATATATGTGAATCAATTTCAGCATCCCATTTACACCTGACATTTATATTGTTACGCTGAAATAAAATATAAAAGCAAATGAGAGGCTGAAAACATTATTAATAACATAACAATCTGTGTTTCATGGTAAATAAGTGAGCATTGCGTTGAGGTGCTTCTGAATACAACAAATATGGGAACAAAGGCTAAGAATGAAATATATAAAACAAGCAAAAACGAGTCACTTAATAGGGAAGGGATTGACTTTGCTACTTGAATGGAGTTGACAAAGCGAAACCATGCATCATTCTAGGAACTGTTTTCTTGTGAAAAAAGAATACTAAATAATAATGTAATTGCGAGTTTCCAAGAGGTATGAAAGGGTTTTAAAGAGGACTAAAATTCAATAATAAAAATTCTGGAGCATTTGACATCTCTCTTTCCATGCAAGTGTTCATGAACTTTAAGATGATATTGATATAATAAGTAATAAAAGTTAATTATATATGTATATAAGTTTATAGACCTGTGTTTGCCATTGATCATTTGTTGTCTGTGTGCCCGGTTATAGTGATAAAGTTTTAGGAACAGAAAACAACGCTTCACACTGGGTTTGAACTCAGAACACCCAGATCTACAGGCAGACATTCTACCCACTAGACCAAGCGGCTACATTGCTTTGCACTGGAATAATTGTGGTCATACTCATTACATTGGTTAAACTAAGAATGCTTGAAGTGCTTGGGGAAAATACTAGTGGCTACTACTGGTGGCTACTACTGGTGGCTACTACTGGTGGCTACTACTGGTGGCTACTACTGGTGGCTACTACTGGTGGCTACTACTGGTGGCTACTACTGGTGGCTACTACTGGTGGCTACTACTGGTGGCTACTACTGGTGGCTACTACTGGTGGCTACTACTGGTGGCTACTACTGGTGGCTACTACTAGTGGCTACTACTAGTGGCTACTACTAGTGGCTACTAGTGGCACACTTGAAGATCAGAGAGATCAGAGATGCATGAGAGATTAGGCTTATCATGACGATTATTAAACTGGCTTTGGACAGGGCTATTATTATAGTAAAAATTTAGTCTAGCATAATTACAAGTTTAAGTTAATCAAATTCAGGCCATGTAATTCATCTAGTATAAATATATTAGGTGAATGTAACTTTGAATCTAACTTTGAAATGTAGGTAGTTTTTATTTCTGTGTGTGCTATAGGTCTAATTAGGTTTATACTATATATATTTTTAGCATTTCGGGGAAAGCTGGGCACATATTTTTAGCATTTCGGGCACAGCTGGGGAAAGCTGGGAAACCAATCAGATACTGCAGTGGTGGACAAAGCGAACAAAATGGCTATTAAAATAGCTATAGCAGTACCCATTGGCTACACCATAGCCTCAAAATAAAAAGTGGGAGAAATATTTTCCACTTGCAGAGGGTATTAAAAAGTGCTGCCATGTAAGAGCAACTGTAATTCCGGTAGATTCCATTAAATGTGTTTTGACCGAAAACCGGCAACAATCAACAAGTGAGTTGCAAAAAAGTGGGTTATTGGGAACGGCTAAAATCTTGAGACAAGTGCTTAAACTCCCAAGTCTCTGGTAGGAGACCCAAGCTTAAGTAGACATTACCTCCCACGTTGGTAAACCAAGGTCACAAAACATTTGTATGAATATATATATATATATATACAATAGATATATATCTATTGTATACATACAGTGCGCGCTCCTAAAACGTAAATAATCCGTTCAAGTAAAGTTTACGTCATGGATTTTATGTTATATGAACAATAAAATACATGTAAATTGCCTAACCCGTTCCCAGATCTTTCCAAACTCAACCTTTAGGCATGCAAAAAAGAAAAATTTGACTAAAAAGTTTTAATTTGTGAGCTGTACCGTAACCGCAGCATTATTAGTATGCACAGACAATTTTTCTCCTTTCTATGATCTATCTCACTGGTTTAATAGACGATTATTGCGGTAATTCTACAATAATTTGATGGACAGCGCACATCTTCGGCTTTCATTCACAACGACTTGCTTATTTTTCTAAACAACAGTGTATTCTGCAAAGTAAAACTAATAGCAAAAATTTTATATGTCCACAAAAAAGCAAAACAACAAAATATTTTACAAAAAGCGGTAGTGCTCGTTTGTCGTCTATCTGTATCTAGGGGTCAAGGTTAGGATAAAAGAGAACTTTGGATGAGACTCCAACTCGTGATATTTGGATTGATGGACTGGCGTTGCAACACCTGCAGCAAACAATTGCCTTGGTATTTATGAACAATGCGCGGCTACCCTAGTTTCTATTTTGTCGACAAATCTGGCGATCTATCGCAACAAACTAGATTGTTGCGAAAGTTGTAAATATAATAGGTATAACGCTCTACATACAGCGTTTTTCTTTTTGCAAATACGGCGAAATAAATTCAAATCGAATTTGAGAACTCACCCGACTTGGCACTTTACGTTCTATTTTTTACATTTAAATTTTATTTTACATTTAAATTCTATTTTTTACATTTTTCAAATTTACTTTACGTAAGTTTTTTTACATCATCTGGAATTTACGTTATAGGAGCGTCCGCTGTATATGTTTGTCTGTCGTCTGTCCGTCATTCATCTGTTCAGTTATAGCGATAAAGTTTTAGCAACGAAAATACATCTATGGACTGGATTTGAACTCGCGACATTCAAATCGTAAGTCGACTAACAAGCGCTTGTAACCAAAAAGCTTGCCTTTTTTATCGAACACGATGCTTTTTCCTCCTCGCCATACAAGCACAAAATTTTTGTAATTTTTTTTCTGCTTGATATCAACGAAACGTTCTCTCAAACTTAAAACTTGGCAGCTGGTATAGCGATTACGACAAAATTATAAAAGTGCTGATATCTTATTCACCGAAATCCCTTTCAAAATGCTTAAAAAAGATATGATACTCGCTAGCTCTGTTGGGCGTTATTTGTTGTTGGTTATAGTCAAAAAGAAACCGAAAACAGATAAGCGATAAAATTTTAGCCAATGGCAAAGTTGAAGTTTAGTAAAATATATACTAAACTTAGCTTTAAATACGTGTTTAGTAAGCTAAATCCATTTAAGTTAGATTCAACGTTTGTGTTATACATCTGCCTTGAAGGTAAGAACTCCCCCATTGTACGTACTGCGCCTAGTTTATTGTAATGTTACGTTTTCTTGCAGAACATAACCGCTAAATACACCAAAGTTACTGTAGGTAAATATAGTTACTAAGGTTGACCTATTGTTTTGTCACTTATTTATAATATGTACAACATATAAATTTGAGAACTTTTACCTGTGTTGTTTGCATTAAATAATTACTATGGGTTTCTATACCACTCTATGCGATATTTTTTGCCTTACGATGACAACACTAAAACAAACTGAAATCATATAATTGTAAACCAAATAATTTTTGATTGTAATCGTAGCAAATCAGACTTTATTTAGCCATTATTTACTAATTATTGCACGTTTATATTTAAACACCTTTACAGTTGTTTCATTTTTTCTTTTGATTTATTTGAGCTGCACAAAAAACTTTCCTCGTGGTATGTAGTTTGAAAGTTATAATGGTAACTGTTGTTATATGTTAAATAAAAACAAGTTTTCTGCGAAAAAAAAGATTATTTTATTACTCAGGCAACGCCGATGATTCAGCTAGTATATATATTCCTGTATATATATACAGAATATATATTTTGTAAATATATATACAGTAAAACTCGGATAACTTGCTGTCTTATAGATCGAACACTTGGTTAACTCGAACAGATTTGTTTGGTCCGTTACCTCGCAATAATAAATTGCTTTAGATAACTCAACCTTGACATCATTAACTCGAACAGTTTTTTGCCCAATGGCTACCGAGACAGTTGTCATCGTATTAGAATATCACTTTATTCCAAGCCATAGAGATAAACATAAACCTTTAGTAGTCCATAGGCGTCGTTATTACCATCATCGGCAAAATATTTTCGTTAACGACTTTTCTAAAGGTTTGCAAAAAAATCAAATTTTACTAAACATCTGCTTGGCGATGGCCCCTCGAAAGCAAGGAAAAGGGAGGTAACCTTTGAATAAACTCAAAGTAAAATCGGCAAAATTGATCTTGGTTAGAACGCTCAAGAGAAAAAGATTTCTTTTTTCTGAAAGTTTTGACTGCGATCAAATTTTGCCAATTTTAACCTGAGAGCACCTGGCAGTCACATCACCTAAAACAACAAATCTCAAATGATTGAAAAATATCTATAAGTTCTGATAAAATTTTTTTTAAACTTTACAGGAGGGGCACTTCAACTTGCAACAAGCAATCTATGCTTTTGACCTATATATAGTTTGTATATGTACATGTATCTCCTGATAAATACATGCATTTGAGACAGCGCTCTGGTAACTCAAACGATTTCGCTCAGTCCCATGAAGTTTGAGTTATCCGATTTTTACTGTATATACATTTAAAGTATATCTACACAGTATATATACTGTATATATATAAATAGTACTAGCTGTGCTTTCCGGCGTTGCCCGGGTATTAAAAATAGCTTATAAACAATAAATAAACAATGAAAAGTAATGAGAGTTGCCTACCACTTGTTATTAGCCTCGAATATTGCCAATGGAAAATTTGAGTACGCTTAATAATGAGAGCTACCAGCGTCTCGTGACGTTATGCTATGACCATGCGTAGTACGCATTGAGTAAGTGCTCCCATATAGTGACATATATCAGCTAGCTAACAAATCAATCTCTGTGGCCTATTTGGTAGGGTGCCAGACTTGTCAACGAGAGGGTCCGATTTCAAATCTTCAACGGCGTGGTTTCTTAGTTCTAAGATTTTAATAGCTATAGGCGAATTGCAGAAAGACATATCCACATACGACACACCTACTTTGAGAAGTATAAATATACTGTCTACACAGTATATATATTATATATACAGTATTTATATTCATATATTTGTAACTCTGATTATGTTGTGCAGACTTGGAGGTACAGTAGCTGCAAAAAATTGCTCGGCTTGTAGTCAACTAACCTTTTACGAGATTAGTTTCAAAAGCAATTTTTCCAAATTTAAAATTCCACATAATGAAAATATATCCCACAAAATATTCTGCTCGCTGTCATCCGCTTAGCAATGGATCTAAATGACACAAATTAATGTTTGGAGCTCTGAGATCGCTTTGAAAATCTGTTCAATTGATACAGTGAGGTCATTGATCACCGACGGTAGATAACTTCAAAAATAGCTATTTTTAGAAGTTTGCTTGACATTATGGAACGGTGTTTTCTCTGTACCCACATCACTCCTATAAAATTGAAATTATGCGAAAATCCGGGTTTGGTCAAGATGGCATGCATGTATAATTGGTAACTATATGACTCAGGGTACTTGGCTGAGTACTGGTACTTTTCGGACTATTAGCCGCTACTTTTCTCTGACGATTTGAGCCATGCGGCTTATATAAGGGTGCGGCTATTCTGCGGCTTTTTCTTTCATCGCAAGGGCGCATTAACCAGTATCTCCAGTTAGTGCGCCTCTAGCGGTGAAAGAAAATACGAAACAATGCTTAACAGTGCTGTTCCGTTAGGCATTAGGTTAAAAAGCGTCGGTTTATACGAAAGTGCCGTTTTATTCACTGTTTCGGCACTGTTCCGTTTTAAACAGCAAAGTTGCTGCCGCGTTAAAAAGCACCGTCCTGAGTTCTGCGGCCTATACAAAGGTGCGGCTTATGTATTGTTTTATTATCATTTTTTGAAAAATAAAGCAGATGCGGCTTATATAGGGGTCCGGTTTATAGACCGAAAAATAAGGTAAATTCATTTTCAACGGTCATCTCACCACTGAAAGTGAAGAGAAAGGAAACGCCTATTCTTAACGGTTGACTTGTAACAAAATGCACATTAGTTATTTTAGACATTATAGTTATGATTAGAACAAACTGAAACAAGCTGTAAAGTATTTGATAAGGGCTTTCCAGGAAAACCCGAAGTGTTTGTCATAAAGTAGTGCTACGAAACGTTTTATATTGAGCCTTTTATTGGCTTTTCATTTCACGTGATAACAGCATGTGTCAAAACAATATCCAAGTTGAGTTGAGAATGTCATCGAAATAAAGGGATTCCAACTACGGTGTTTTCGTGATGGCTGTGATTGACAGTTCATTTTTTAGCTTTCAAGAGCTTGTAATCACATTTCCACATATTTTGCACCTACAACACAACAGACTAAGATGTGGTGAATCTTTTGATATCAAATAACTGTAATGTGAATTTTGTTGCAAGTCAACCTTTAAGGTTATTCGAATTCGTATATTTCGACTTCCTTTTCTGTGATATTTTAGCACTTCTAAATAGAGAAATATGATATGTACATCATATGAAAATGAAATGAAAAGGTTGCTTGATAAACGCATAAAACAGATCTGTAATTTTTATTTTTTACTATATTATTGTCAGTTCCCACTTTAATTCTACGTAGTTCTTTCTATCTTCCTTTTTGACTTATGGGCTTATCACTTCTAATTAAGCAAAAGGGTAGATTGCATACATACGTGTAGATATCTAACGACGTAATGCAGCGGTATCTGATAGCAATGTCACCTAGTTAGTAATGCTGCCTGATTGCAATGATATACAGCCCCCAAAGATAGCCAACGACGCTCATATGGGCGGGGTTTAATGATGGAGCTCTGTTGGGATTAACCCGAACACGGCACCCGAACGAACAAATATGCTGAATAAAGCACCTTGTAAATTTACAAATATTATGAACTATAGTGGTTATTTTACTTATCTGTTGAATTCCTTTTGTTGTCAAATAAATATAGTATCTTAATACTGTCACCGTCACGATCAGTCAGTTGCCATTCACAAGCATTCGTGATATTAATAGTCACAATCGTAAAATAGCTCAAATTCGGTTTTGCATTTAGACTTTGAGTATGAAAACTACACTGCACAGCTTTGCCTGCTGTCCCATCTTATTGGCCAGGTAAACAATGTGAAAACGATGAAAAACTTTGTCATTTTATATTAGGGGTGGCAAAATATTAATCAAAAACTAGAAAAAAAATGCCGTTGTTCGGGTAATTATATTCAACTTTAAGCATATACTACGACCTTTACAAATTTTAAAATTACTAAGAGTAGGTAATTGAAAATGTTTTATTTTGCATGGATCTATTATTTTGGTTAGGTATCACTCCTACATTGTAGAAATTCAAGGTTTGCTATTGTGAACCACGGGGCCTACTGACTTAATGAGCTGATGAAACGATAACAGCGAGTCATGTTTTCCAAAACCTAACAAGGCAACGCGACCGCCCTGTGAGAGTTGTGTTTGCTCCGAAACCCAGGCTAGCACAATCCAAAGCTAGCACAATAACAGAGCTCCATCATTAAACCCCGCCCATATGATAGCCGTCGGCTATCCTTGGGGGGCTGTATATCATTGCTGATAGCGACATTACCTTGTAACAATACGACCTAATAATTACTGTTATCTCAGTACATCAACTATATGGACCATAACAAAAGGAGAGCTATTGAGGAAGCAGCCAGCAAAAATGTTTACCTGCAGTTTGTGACCTTTCTAGAAGGGATAAAAAACAACATTTCTAAACTGTCATCAAAGGCAGTTGCACAGAAACTGTTTGTGTTAACGGTTTGATTTATATGCTGCTTGAATCTTTTTAAAATATAACACCTATAAGCGATTATGTCATTATTTTTCGAGCAATAAAAATGACATTTTTGCTACTTTCATTGCAATTTCAAGTCAATGCAGTCCGCTGCTGGTCAATAGCCAGAAAGGCTTTCCAACAGACGAAGAGAAACAACGATAGACTGGGTGCGCAAAATATCAAGAACGCAATTGAGCATGTCAACTAAAGTAAACCAACAAGGCGAGTCAGCCGAAATCTGTCTATAACTTTATAACCTGGTTTTATCTAAAGGAGTGAACTATCTCTCAAGCTACATATCTGAACGACCCCTACAGGAAGTCACCAATGTTGTTTTAGTCAGCAAAGATTTAAAACAAAATAGCCCGATTTCAGAACCACCCGACCAAAATTAAACCGTTAAACCCAAATTTTGTGACATGACATAAACTGTGGGTCAACGCAGACAACTTACAGATTTAACCATGGGACTATGCTGTGGTGTTATTGTGGGGCTGTCAGTAGTCAGCCCCGTTTCCTTTTGTAGGGTGGGTAAGGATTTGATTGCGGTATCTGTCCTCTGTCGCAGCTCAGAATCTTCTACCTGTGAATTGATGGTCTCCCGAAATGCTTGCACCTAGATAGACCAAAGTACAGCTTGAATAATAAGCATATTAATTAAAAAAAGAACATACGCAAAAGCAAAAGAAACAGCATAGATACAGTGACTTTGTGTACCTTCTCAATTTTACTTATTATATTCACCAATCTTGTTATCAACACTAGTACTGTGACAGTCCAGTGTGCCGTGCGAAACTGTCAGGTGTAACAACTATACATACAAGTATTCCTAAATGTGAAAATGTGGTCGAGTGGTGCAAATGGTGGTGTATTTTGCTGAAAATCCAAATATATGGGGTTTTCCAAAAAGAAGATTTGATCTCGCAACCTCCTGATCACAGGACGACACACTAACCTATTAAGCTACACGGGATGCAATGGATTCATAGTAGATATGAGCCATTATCTTGGTTAAAATATGCATAGCCACTCTGCGTTACACGCAACATTACTAAAAGCTTGCTCCCACGCTCCCATTGGTAAGTTTAGCAATCGGGATACACATACTAACTTACTCAAATTAGCTAATGGCCACTATATTATTTGCCGCTGTTTATAAGCTGCTTTTAGTACTCCCTGCAAGACTGGGCATGTGGCTAGTATTGACATAAATATTTTAAAAAGCTGTGGTAGTGAAATAATTAAAAAAAATTGAACACTTCCATTTCACTGAGCTACCCAAAAAAAAGTAAACAGCCAAATAAACAAGTGAAAGTCGAGCATGGTAGAAAAATTTGCGCGAAACCAATAAAACGAACATCCAGATATGAAAGTTCCAAAATGTCAAGGATAACATCTTACCAGCCAATACAAAGTCATTCATGAAAGCAATGACCAATCAAGAGCATCAGAAACATCAAGGTAAATGCCCGGTTGCACAAATCAAAGATCTGAATTAACAACCTAAACGAGCCAATGAGTGACAAGAACTCAGGTAAATTAAACCAATGAAGCAAAAGATGACCAACCAAAGTGTTGAGCTGCCGTATCCCAATAAATATGGAGCTCCTGTTGAACACGTCACCAGACCTGAGCCTCAGGGTCTCGCTTGGCTCTCTCTCAAGGATGCTGTTCATCACCTCTGTTAAACAGTCCTAAAAGAAGACAATTCCAATTAATCGCTGTGCAATAGATAAAGGAGCAGTTTGGAACTTCCACGAAAAAAACTGACGGTTTTTGTAACTAGCATCTTACAGCTGGTGACAGGGGGATTGTAATTCTAGTTAGTAGAAGAACCAATCTCCTGCTAAATTGTTTAATTTTTTGCACATAACAGTGTTTTTGCAAAATAAAATTGCAAATCTATGTGAATAGCTCCAGTGAATGTCAGTGTTTTTGAGCCTAGACATGCAACAAAGACAAAAATCACGGATGCATTTACAGAGCTTTTAGCATTAATTAATTGATACGAGTTTTATCCTTCCAGTAATGCCGAACAGAGCCTTTTCATACCTGATTCCAGGTACAGAAATGATTGACCCAACTCTGGGGGTTTGTATGCTGATCATGATACTTCCAACATTAAAAAAAAAATTCAATTAAAGCGTGTCACAAATTTTTTATCAAACACAATCTGCAGTAGGAACAGCATGTGCTATAAGCCAAATATGTGTATTATGTGCAAAACGCAAGTACTACATTCATTATGTAGTAAATAGCATGTGTATTCTGTGCAGAATACACATGCTTTGTGCAAAACCTATATATTATGCCTGAGATGCATGTACTACATGCAAATCATATGTTTACTGTGCCCAATACATATGCAATGTGAAAAACACACGTGTTATATGCCAAATACATGTATCCATCATTTTTTTGACGTCATCAAGTCGTTTGCACATGAGCTCTCGTTCACAAAAAAGCCGAAATATTTGTAAAAACGATCGTTTTTCTATTATTTACTAGTACTCTTAGGTGTTGTTTTGATACTACATGTATAATGAAAAAATTTCAAACAAAAGCATCGTTTTCAAAAATTCACTGCAAAAGCTTCGTGTTTTTAACAATAAAATTGTCCATAACAATGGCTGACAACGATAAAATGACGTCACGAAAAACCGAAGGATTACATGTACATACAAACTACATGTTGTCTGTGCATAATGAATGCATGATGTGCAAAGTACATATATTATTACATACAATAATTGTGTACTAAAAATCACCCTGATATATTTATATCACAAAAAAGTTCTTATAGCTTCAATTATAATAAAGTATAATTTTAATGTTTGAGAAGATAAAAAAGTTAAAATTGTTACCTGATCAAAGAGGGAGTAGAGACTAGGTACGCGAAGACGCTCATCTGACCTTTGACCTTGTGAGAGCACCTGCAGCATCCTGGCTACTTGTATAAGGTTGTGTCGCGCTATGTGGCTCACAGGTACCTCGGAGGTCAAACCGTAGAGCATGGGATCGATAATCGCCGGACAGATAAAAAGGTCAAACACTAGCTCAGTGCACAAAGATCGACCTGTAAATCGAAAAGCATTAATCTGATAGAATGGTCATGAGTCTTTTTGTCCTGCGACAAAGGAAACCCAACTCCCGATATAACATAATTTAACTTCATTAAATTTCAAATTAGTTATTTTTTCTCATCAGAGTGTAGCCTCGGTAGTACAGGAAATGATGGGTGCGTAAGTAGAGATTGTGATAGAGATATGGAGCTAGTCTAACATGTTTATATCTTTGCTTTATAATTTTGAAATTCTTTACTCTTATCTCAGATTATCCTTCATTTTCTCACCAATAAGTTATTTTCTTGTGATAGCCACTTGGCAATTTGAAGACTTTTTTAAGCTATATTAGTTTGCTTTAACTAAAATGTTAGATTACATTTTTTATAACTTCTCACTTTAATTCACAGCAGAGCAAAATGGAAACACGACTCCCGATATAACATACTTTCACTAATAACGATGCAATAGTCAAATAAAATTAGCATGCAGACGAGAGCGATATTGCAGTTTGGAGTCATATTATCTTGTCAAATGCTCTCAGGCGTTTAACAAAATCTTTAACATCTTGTTAAGCGCCTGAGAGCATTTGACAATCAAAGGAGCAGCTAATGAAGAGGGCTATGCACGAATTATGGAGCTAATTCTATAATCAGAAGAATACTTTGTACTTCAAGTAGCTTTATATATGTATACTGTATATATCGAACCTTTGAAGTGATTTTTTTTATAAAAGTATTAAAAACAAGTCTCTACAAGTTTTATTTCCGCAACTTTTTTAACTCTACAGCTTGAAAATATGTTTTGTCGGTAAATTTCCAAAAAAGTGCTTGGTCTTGAAATCTTATTAAATTATGCCACAAGACGCAAGTTCATGAAAATACATATTGTGAATATACATATTAACACCAGAGCAATGCTTCAAAGGTAAATTATTTAATAACAGCACAAAGAAATAAACTTGATACGCCACAGCATTAATCAACTGAAACAAAGTAACAATAATAAAACCTAATCGAGAAGACAACTTCCTCAGTATCTTTCCTGGCGTGGATTTGCACCAGATTATTATTATTATTATTGATTTCAGTTGAAACAATAAAACAATTATAATCATGAAATAAAACATCTCCAGAAATATATTGATAGACTTCCATTTTTGCACCAAGTGAAAAGTTCAAACTACCGAATTAAATTTAATACAGTATCCCATGATAATTGTATAGTCATGTGTATATCATAATTTTACAAATACAGAATATAATTCTAATATGCCACCTTCTCACATATAATAGGATTTTCTATCAAGAACCAAGAAAAACCCAATCATAGAAAATGCCTTCACTCTAACTGGGTGTCATCGTAGAACTTCTGCATGAAAACTGGATATTTAATCTTGTAGTATCAGCATTAAGGGCTAACCCTGAAGGGCTAACCATTAAGGGATAACTATTAGGGGCTAACCATTAAGGGCTAACCATTAAGGGCTAACCATTAAGGGCTAACCATTAAGGGATAACCATTAAGGGCTAACCATTAAGGGCTAACCATTAAGGGCTAACCATTAAGGGCTAACCATTAAGGGCTAACCATTAAGGGCTAACCTTTAAGGGCTAACCATTAAGGGCTAACCATTAAGGGATAACTATTAAGGGCTAACCATTAAGGGCTAACCATTAAGGGCTAACCATTAAGGGATAACCATTAAGGGCTAACCATTAAGGGCTAACCATTAAGGGCTAACCATTAAGGGCTATCATGTTAACAGATATGCCGTAAAATCTGACAAATAAATAGTTATTCCGTCATCAAGCCAAGTGAAGTAACATTTGCTACATGTTCAGGTATCTAGAGAAATGAACAGTTCTGTAGATTAAAGAATACAAATACGCTGTCAAGGTATACTTTGGGAATGTTTCACTAATGCTATAGCAGCTCTAAAATCCTCACTTTTTTATTAAACTCGACAAAAAATCGAACAATCCAAAGCGTAGTCACTCGATAATAGCGTTAAATATTTTAGAGTGAAACAGATTTCACCTTAAATTATTGAGGGTGGTGCTGAAGAGAAGGACATACATGGAGTTATCAGATAGGATATCATTAGTAGAGGAAAGAAGCAGATGCAAGCATAGTCAGGGGGAAGTAACTTGTTTCATCAGATGTACCTTCACATTACTATAGCATAAGCCTAAAGTTGTGAATACCAGATATTTCAGTGGAAGTTAATAGTCCAGTATTGGAGTTGTTCTCTCATGAAAAGGTAACTTCTAAATTAAAAATTGAAGCTACTATTTGGGCAAATTAGTTGTAAGGGCCTAACGGCTTTGTCTTTCTCTAAAATTTGATCTAACCTTGCAAGTACCCTGCACACAAACAATTAGGAAATCGGTACTGAATCAATAAAAGAATCATGAGCTGACAACTTTTAATGCATAAATTTATATAAACGCAAACAGGATAAAATGAACAAATGAGAAAAACAACTCCGAATATAAACATTATTGTGAGTCCATAAGATTATGTATAGATATGAGGTATATAGGACTAACAACTACAAAGGAGTAACTTTTTCTGTGACTAAGAGACCTCTAGTGCTAACGACTAGGGATGGCATTTGTCGCTTGAAAAGGTGTTATCGACTATCATTGGAGTTGTCCCACCGATAGCGATAGTATCGAATTATCAATGCGCAGACAGAGTTCACCGATAGTTATCGAGTGACTTGGCAGCTGGTAAAACTATCGTGCCTGAAAAGATCGAGGATTGTGGGAAGGAATAGGAAAAGGTGTTCGAGTTATCAGAGCATTCAAGTTATCAGAACACTGTCACAAATCCATGTATTAGTAGATAAATGTACATATACAAACTATATATAAATCAAACGCATAGATGGCTTGTTGCGATTTAAAAGGATTCTAGTGTAAAGTTTAAAAAAAATTTCATCAGAAAGTATAGAGACTTTTCTATCACTTGAGATTGGTTTGTTGTTTGAAGTGATGTGATTGCCAGGACGTTTTCAGGTTAAAATTAGCCAAACTTGATCGCTGTTGAAATGCTCAGAAAAAAGACATCTTTTTTTTTAGCGTTTTACCAATGATATACAGCCCCCAGGAATGATATACAGGGGGCTGTATATCATTGTTTTAACCAAGATCAAGTTGGCCGATTTTTCTTTAAAGGTTGGCTTGCAATAAAATTTACATTACAGTTATTTGATATCAAAAGATTCACCATGTCTTACTCTGTTGTGCAGTAGGTGCAAAATAAATGGGAATGTGATTGCAAGCTTTTAAAAGCTCAAAAACGAAAAGCCGCCGTAGATTGGAATCTCTTTATTTCGATGACGTAGCCATGAAATTTGGTTATTGTCTTGTCACGTGATGTTCTCATGCGAATAGAAAGGCCAATAAAAAGCTCAATATAAAACTTATTGTAGAACTAGTTTATGACAAACACTTCGGGTTTTACCGAAGACCCCGTATCAAATATAGATGCTCGCTATGTTCCAGTTTTGTTTCGGTTTGGTCTAATTGGCAAGTCGTAATCTGATCATGTGACCCAATACTTCGCAAATTATTTCTGCAGCACTTTTCCATTATCACAAGTGACCAACAGACTTGTCATGATTATCAGACAATGATATGTACTCCTTCGAGGTAAGGCTAAAAAATTAAAGGAATTTCTACGGCAAGTTATAGGATATCACTGCTAAAAGTGACAGCATTACAATGACGATAAAATAGACGCGTAAGAACAATAGACATGGTTTTATTGAATGCGTGAAGGATATTTGTGAAAATATTTCGACGAATAAGATTGCATGAAAGTGTAAACAGAAACCATCTCTCACAACTACATCACATTTGAGCCGTTTTGGAAAGCGAATCCAAACTACGGCGGTCTCGTGTGGCTGCGATTTTTTGTTCATTTTTGAGCTTTTAAGAGCTTGTAATCACCTTTCCACATATTTTGCACCTACAACACAACAGAGTAAGACATGGTGAATCTTTTCATATCAAATAACTGTGAATTTTGTTGCAAGTCAACGTTTAAGTTTATTCGAAGGTTAGCTCACTTTTTCTAGCTTTCGGAGGGCTATCGCTAAGCGGATGTTTGGCAAAATTTGATTTTTGTCAACCTTTAGAAAAGTCATTAACGAAAATACTTTGCCGATGATGGTAACAACGACGTTTAAGAACTACTAAAAGTTGAGGTTTGTCCCTATGGCTTGGAAAAAAGTGATATTCTAAAGCGATAACAACCGTCGTAGTAGCCGTTGGGCAAAAAACTGTTCGAGTTAACCAAGTTGAGGTCGAGTTATCTAAAGCAATTTATCATTGCGTGGGAACGGAACAAACAAATCCGTTCGAGTTAACCATGTGTTCGAGCTATCTGAGGGCGATAACTTTCGGGTTATACTATTTTTTATTATTCGATAACGATATATTTGTTTCGGATGTTTCGATAGGCTAAAAATAGGCAACATATTCATATCGAGAAAGACAACTATCGAAATCGACTATCGTGCAACCCTACTAACGACCCAGCCTATGTATAAGACACTTACTCTGCAGTTCATCATAACGGCCTGTTTCAATGAGAATAGCGTGCATATGAGCGATGAGCCACTGCAAGGGGGCAGGAAAGCATAGCATGGCCTCCTTAATGTGGTTGATAAAATCCATAGCAAACTTGTGTAATTTTTTCACTTGATCATCTCTGTACTGCTTTGTTCTTGTCGCATATTCCTCCATGCCTAGGAAATACACATGCAACTTTGTCAGGAGTTGTGTTGTCTATCAGGCTTCCTGTCGCCTCACTCGACGGCCTGTAGCCTCCCTAAGCGGGTGGGTGATAAGTCAGAGTATCTCTTGACACCATAAATATGTTCAGCAACATGTATTTACACAAAAATAATACAACCATGTTTCAGAGCTTTAGAATAACTCACTTTTTGCCTGGAACCAACACTATTTGAGCTCTACATAAAAACAAGTTTTCATATCTCATTGCTAAAGCAGCAATTGAACCAGATACAGCTTCCATCTCACGGTTTAGAGGGTTTTAGATTGTATACCTGGTGTTCCAAATTTGATCGCTTTTTGTGCGGGATGAAACCTTTCTAGAGATTTGTTCGGCTCAATGTCATAGAACCAGTCGTCTTGTGTCAACAGGTTGATAATAGGTTGGTGAAGTGCTGCAGCTAGAAATAGCTTACAGGAAGTTAGACAATCAGTGTAGGCTCTGTATATCTGACACCACGCACATCTGTCCCTGAAACAGTGCAAAAATCAAAGTTGTCCTTCCTTGCATAGACTATACAGAAAGAACACTCATTTAAACTTGTGGGGGATTCCAGATAGCCCTAGAGGACATCTGTAAAACATCTGAACCAGAGATCTCTGCCTGCCATACTTCTGATACTATTTACTTCAAATAGCTATGAGAAAGGTAACTCTGACTGAAAATACTCTCTGCACTGGGTTCACAGAAACATAGACTGACAGGCGTCTGTGGCTACACTAAAAGCATTTGGAAAAACTATTGCGCTGCACAGGAGTCGAATCCAAATACTCGGAATCAAAGCCAAGCGCCACTCCATCACCTTTCCGCATACAAGAATAATTGTGCACATACGTATTACATATGATCTCTAACAGCGCATGAGACTGCCAGCATACTAGTAGCCAATATACTAGTAGCCAGCATACTAGTAGCCAATATACTAGTAGCCAATATACTAGTAGCCAATATACTAGTAGCCAATATACTAGTAGCCAATATACTAGTAGCCAATATACTAGTAGCCAAAAAAATAGTCTGCAAACTAAATACATAAAGTACAATACACGGACAGTGATGCTATGGTACACGGACAGTGATGCTATGGTACACGGACAGTGATGCTATGGTACACGGACAGTGATGCTATGGTACACGGACAGTGATGCTATGGTACACGGCAGCTCAAACAACAAACATGAAATACAGCGCATCAGACACGAAAGACACATCATAAAATATTGACTATAATAAGAGCCTTGTCTGTCTGTATGTCCTAAGCTGCCCTAAGAGACTGCAAGACAAAATGCAATGCACAGAAATCGTAAACTCGGATAATCGGCTTAGCAACTAAGCATGCCACCGTCTGCATCACTCGACCACCTTGTCATGGAAAAAAAGTATTTATATCACATATGACGATCTCTCACGGCGCACCAGAGAGCCAACGTACTGGTGTACTCTTATAAATGTCCATATCTAAGTCCATGTCTATGTCGGAACCGAAGTCCACAGGGAGATAACTCGAAAAATCATGACACATTAAACCTACATATTAACACCAGAGCAATACTTCAAAGGTAAATTATTTAATAACAGCACAAAGAAATAAACTTGATACGCTACGACATTAATCAGCTGAACCAAAGTAACAATAATAAAACCTAATCAAGAAGAAAACCTCCTCAGTATCAACTGGCGTGGATTTGCACCAGATTATTATTATTTATATTAAAAACGGCTTGACAGTACCACGATATTGAGCACAACCATAGTATGATCAACAAAATCTTTAAAAAATAATAACAGTAACATATTGCACACCATCAGTCACTATATACTTCGATCTTGTAAATTCGAATAATTATTCTTATAATTAAATCTTATAATAATGTTATAAAATCGAATAATTATTCTTATAATTAAATATTGTAATAATCTTATAAGAATCGTTAGGAATATATCATCGTCATTCCCTTTACTTTCACTGCTTTTGACATCAGTTGGAATACCAAAGTACTCATTATAAGTGTCCAAAATGTCAGAATTATCTTTTAAATCAGCAAAAAAGAAACGATTACCACATTTGTCGGACGCCATTTTTCAGTACTTCCTGTTTAGCATAGCAACGGTTTTAAGGGGTTTTTTTTCCGAGGGTTAAAGACTTCTATTGGCTAAACTGACTTCAGATTCAGAAAGATCACTCTGGGATAGGTCCAAATGCACGTGTTACAAAAATCGCTACCAATATTATAAATTCAGTTAGTGTAACTTTAAAGTCGGATAACTCAACTTCGTGATTTGCGACTTAACCATGGTTTCTGTGACCGCGACCCATATATTAAACCCTTTAAAGAGATTGTTTTTATTAAAGTATTAAAAACAAGTCTCCACAACTCTTATTTCTGCAACTTTTTCAACTCTACAGCTGAAATTTCTTGAAAATATGTTTTGTAGGCAAATCTCATTAAAATATGATCACTAAATTTGACAAAAACGCGCTTTGTCGTGAAATCTTATAAAAATATGCCACAAGACGCAAGTTCATGAAAATACAATTTGTGAATATACATGATAACACCAGAGGAATGCTTCAAAGGTAAAATATTTAATAACAGCACAAAGAAATAAACTTGATACGCTACGGCATTAATCAACTGAAACAATGTAACAATAATAAAACCCGAAAAAGACCTATAAATTTCAAAACTACAAAATAGTACGTCCTGAAAAGAGATGAGATAAAAAAGTGTTTCATTAAAGTGAAAACTCACGTTCCAAAGCTCCACAAAAATTACAAAAAATCTTAGAAAACATTGGACAAGACAAAAATCAGCAGCAATGTAGCAACCAAGTGATGAACAACAGCTGATCCTCGGCAGCATAATCAAAATTTACAACCATTTCAACACATTAATTTTTTTGACAAACATAAAATTTTCACCAAACATGAATTTTATCGAGGCAATGTAGCTTAGTAAATCAATACATATTCAAATAGTTCCATAACAGATGAACAAAACAACGCATGTAGTTTTTAAAAGCGAGGACATCAGGAAGACAGTGGTAGAAGTGGTGAATAAAAAGGTCATACTTTGCTGAGAATTAAAATAAAAAATCATAAAACGAGAAAAAAACATGTTTGAGAACATCTTAAAAATTCCTAAAACTGTCTAGTAGGTACAGGGAAAATATTAAAAAGATAAAAAGAGAATTTAAGATTGGGAATAACAATATTAAATTCATGAAACACAAAAGTTTTAACGAATAAACTATGTTAGACTAGCTCCACATCTCTACCACAGGCTCTACTTAAGCCCTCATCATCATCTGTACCGCTGAGGATACAAACTGCTGAGAAAATTTCCTCAATTTAACAAAAAGTCAACAGAACAATAGAAAGCTCATTTTGCTGATTGTTACTACATTGGTTTAGTTTTTTCAAGTGCATTTAGAATTTTATATTGGGCTTTGACATAATGATATATAACTGAATGGTTTACACGCTATATGTAATCGTCTGAATTATTTTCTTTATTTTAATAAGTGAAACAAATAAAGTAAAGCACAACATCTCTTTCAACAAATGACCTTCAGCCACATAGTCGCTGACAAAAAAACAGGCAAATTCGGCAAGGCATGTGTCTCAAATCTAGTTCACAACATGAAAGGCCCAAGAGAGGACAACTCCCTCTTTAATTAATTTAAAACTTTTTGGTGAGAGTAAAATACTCAATACACACGTGAAGTTAGCCTGTCTTGACAAACTGTTGTTTTTGCGGAGTTTTTCCCCCGTCGAGCGAGCGAGCAACACAACAGCTTGTCACAAGACGTACTGCAGCTGATGCATCAGCTGCACTTATAGGGAGTTGTTCTCTTCTGTTTATGCGGCTTGGTTGCGATGTTATGGCGGTCGCTCCATTGGTAATCATAACGAATTTCGCGCAAAAATGTATGTAGAAAAAAAAGATTACAATGTTTAACCAGCGACCAGTCTCTGCGGTAAACTTTAGTAGAACTTGAGAACTTAGGCAACAACAGCGACTAAACATTCGTTATTTGTGCGCTCAGTCAGTTTTATTTCTATTTTTGTATCAGTCAGTTTTAGTTGTTCTTATGGATTTTATTTTCAATTTATTTTATTCTCAAGTTCTACTAAAGTTTACAACATAGACTGGTCTCTGGTGAAACGTTGTAATCTTATTATTTTCTACATAAATTTTTGCGCAAAATCCGTTATGATTACCAATGGAGCGACCGCCATAACATCGCAATCAAGCCACATAGACGGAAGAGAACAACTCCCTTTCAGTGCAGCTGATGCATCAGGTGCAGTACGTTTTGTGACAAGCTGTTGTGTTGCTAGCCCGCTCGACGGGGGAACAACTCCGCAAAAACAACAGTTTGTCAAGACAGGCTAACACGAAGTGTGAAGTAAGTCAGACAATAGGGTAAGATCGCTGTAAATACTTTTCCAATATTCAAGCGTTAAAGACTCCCTCTGTTAAAGGATGGGAACATCTACACTTTATCACTAATGTAGGTGCTACTTTAGCTAAACCTTTCAACTATAACTAGGAATCTAAATCTATTCTTTAACAGCAGTGGCATGTCCAAATGGTCAAAGGCTCGCCGAGTCAGCGAACTATCAACTAAGCCACTAAGTTCACAGAGATGTTGACATAATAAAAAATCTAAGCAAGAATTGCTAACAGTCAAACATGAGGAGTTGTCCTCTCGATGTAAGCCGCTTAACCAAGACCACATACGTACTTAGTAAGCACCCTGTTGGCTTCATTGTCAAGATTAGACATGAGAAGGTGAGCGAGTTTCCTCAACATTGCTGCCAACAGGATCTCTTCTTGCGCTGCCACACATGACCCGTAAAGTGCACCAATCAGGATGTCTAAAATGACAACTCCATTATTACTTTTACTCAGCAGTCTCCGTTGTTTAGGCAGCATAAAACAACTCATACGATATACGCTCCTACCAGGGTTGGAAAACGTAATTTTCTTTTGGAACAAAAATCAGATTTTTATGAGTTGGTTGTAATTTTACAAAAAATTGGTGTTTCTTGACTAGCAACATTGTGTAAACAATCTGTAAACACTCCGCTGTCATGAATTAGCGAGTGTTATGGAGAAAATCGACTGCCTGCATTACGATGCGACCGAAGGACCTTTGAAGTTAGAACCTGTGAATTTATTTAGTAAACCTCAAAGCAAGAACAATGAGATAGCGACTGTAACTGGTATAGTTTTCTTTCTTTTCTGTTTAACAGATGACATCATGACATCACACTCCGCACTGCAATCAGCTTGTGTGTAAGAATTGAAGGAGTATTCTATGCTTTGGGTTTAGGTCAATTGAGAGAAAGAAGCTGGCTGAGTGTGTATATTCCAGATTATCAACAACATTGATAAGACATGATGAATATACTTACCGAAAAATCTCTGAACGCCATGACGGACTATTTCTCAACCCTTATGCTATAGTGGCAGTCAAATATAGGTTCGATTAGAGATTTTACAGTAAATATTTTATACTACCTCCTTTATGCTCTTCCATTCATAGTTTGTGTTCATCTGCTAGTAGCTCTAATCCAAGCATATTTTATATGAATGCAAGAAATATAAGAATAAATCGAACTGGCGCAATTAAGTCATTAATACTAAACCAACATCACCAACATTTGGGTTCACCAACATCTTGATATGCAACACAATACACAAATGATTTGTATGAGCAGAAAAAAGCGAAAAAATCAAATAACGTACAATTGAAAAGATCGATTTGAGTTGGAAAAACCTTAATTTCTGAAATAATTCATGATTTTTGTCAACCATGTTATTATTGCTACATACCGATAGTCTCTGAGATGCTGACAGTGCTACTGTATCCTGCTATGAACTCTGCCACTATCGATGGTTCATCTCTTAACATCTTGAGGAAAGAAGAGAACTTCGACTCATGGTAGTTAAGATGATGAAATCTGCAGACAGTATGTTAAACCCATAGTTATCACTCTAGGGGGAGATAACTCTATGGTTAAACCTTCTCTCAACAGAGGCAGACCATTATGTAAACTGCTATGTAGCAAGACTGCTATGTAGCAAGACTGCTATGTAGCAAGACTGCTATGTAGCAAGACTGATATGTAGCAAGACTGCAATGTAGCAAGACTGCTATGTAGCAAGACTGCTATGTAGCAAGACTGCTAGGTAGCAAGACTGCTATGTAGCAAGACCATAACTAAACTTTTAAACCAAAAATACAAACTGTATTAGAGTTTCATGGCTAGACTCTGCAAGGTGATGATATGATTTTACATATGATATACTGACTGTGATAGGAGTAAATGTCACTCTGCTCATGACCTAGTTTTTAACTATTCTATTTGGTCAAGTTTTATTCCGCACATAACTTATTAGTTTTAACCATTTTATATGTTCACTGTTTATTACACTATTATAATTTAACTCGTCACAATATATATTTCCGTATATCAAAAATTCCATTTGTACAGATTTTTAAAGTTTTACTGTATATATACCCTAGGACACTTATATTTCGCTAGTATTTAGTTTCGTGAGTAGCATACAGAGTAAAATTTCGCTGCAACTTAATTTCGCAGCTCTGATGAATGCGAAAATATAGTGATGTGAAAATAAATGCAGTGGAACAAACATGATTAGATTCCTCAGGTTTGGTTCACCGGTAAGAAAAAATCTTCAAATTGGGTTTAGTTTGTAATTGTGAACTGCAGGTAGAATTGTGTGGTCGAGATCGATAATGCAATTTGATCGCTTGCTGCCATTTGTGTCTTGGACTATCAATGAACAAAGCTATTTAATTCCGCGTTTTCGCTCGTTCGTTATGATAGTTTAGTTTCGCTCATGAAATTTTCGCGAGAGGATGACTCCACGAAGACGCGAAAGTTAGATGAGGCGAATACAAGTGTCCTAGAGTATGCTAAAGATTACATTCATTAATTTATTAGGCATTCTAAATATATTGATATTAGTATTATTAGTAATACTCTAATATTATTAGTAATATTAATTATTATTAATATTATAATTACTATTAATTATCAATATTTGTATTGTTATTACTATATTAGTATTGCTATTATTATAACTAACAAAAGTTACCATAGTAATAATTTTTTCTGAATAGCCGATTTAACAAAATTGTATTAGGGACATCTTTGCTAACTAAATCGGACAAGATGCGCTAATAAAAAACAATTAGACCCAAGCTATGATTAGACTCATCATGTAAATTTTTCGTTACTAAAAGCACCATTAGGCCAATAATAAGTACAATAAATGTGGTTAAATCCGCGCTATTGATAAAACTCCTGCAATCGTCACTTGCGACTACTAAAATCGTCACATGTGACACATCAAGCGCTACTAACATTCAGGGTAGCAAATGCCAAAAAAATGTTTTAACTAAAAATAAAAACTAAAGCAAACAAAAAAGTGATAGAAGATAGAAAAATAGCCTCATGTATATACCTGCGGTACACCCAAAAATGGGACAACCAATTTGGGAACAACCGTGGTCAGTGTCGGCATCTGGATTACCATAGCAACTAGCTATGAATTCATCTACAGATAACTTAGATTTTCCAAATATATACGATTAAGGCTTTGCTTTAAAACAATTGGGCAATAACATTAACCAAATTTAAAACAATTGGTCAATAAAATATACAATAAACCGATTTAAAAGTATTCGTCAATAAAGTTAGCAAAATTTAAAACAATTTGTCAATAAAATTATCTAATATGCCATAGTACCAACTCGGTCACTCAACACTAACTATGAGAACCGCTAAGGAGCTAAAAGTTAGTTGCTTTAATTTAACCAGCCTTCCCTCTCAACAAGAAGCAAGTTTTCTCACACTTGTGATTATTTAGTGATATAAACATTGTCAGGGAGAAGTGACTTGTCTCATCCGATGTGTCTTTACATTACCACAGCAGATGTTTGAAGTTACGGCCAGGTAATATATTACCAATTATTAATATTATTATTATTACAAGTAAAAGCTGTTTATCTCTTTTTTAAAATAATTTCTAGTTTACAAATAATTTTATATTAATTTATAAATAGAAGCAACTAATGGGTCAATACACATGTAAGGACTAAATGCTTTCACGTCTTTATTTAAAATTTGCTCTAATTATGCAAATATCCTGCACACAAACAATGAGGATATTTCAACAATAGACTCAAGAGCTGACAACTCTCTAAGCATAAATCTTTACTCGAACTCTTTCGCAAGCCGATGTATCGGCTTGCACAGTAATGTAAGTACAGACCGTGAGCCGATGTATCTGCTTATCAATAAGGGTTTCACTTTTCTTCTCATTACGAAGCCCACACGTTAGCCAGACTAATCAAATTTTGTCTCCAATGAAACAACCTTGTTGCCAATCTCGTGCAACTAATAGAAAATATTTTGGCTCAACAATTTCATTGTTAATTTTTTTCAAAACGGCAAAACCAGATCGTTATCGTCATAGATATAAGAAACATACCACGTTCATTTAACGCAAAGAAAAGTTGATAAAGCGAGATTTACTAAACAATTTATACATATCTTGTAAAGAATTTCTTTCTAAATAAGATGCATTTTACAGTTAAACGATATCTGTTTTTATTCTCGAGATATTGCTTAAGTACTAGCGGTAGTCCTATATCGGTTTTTCGAAAATCTATTTTAATTAATTTGGGCAGAATAATCGTCCGGTCACAATTTAATGCGGTAGCGAAAGAGATAAGAGCCGTGTCTGTCGGTCCATTCAAAGCCACATAGGAGAGATTTGGAAGAAAATGCATTGCATGGTAACTGAATTTAGATATCGGGCTTTGCAGCCAAGAGCACTACGAACTGCGCCACTGGACTGCCGTGCTACATCAAGGAATAATTGTGCACATACTGATTACACATGGTGATCTCACCCAGCACATGGGACTGTCAGCGTGCAGTTTATATAAAAACAGGATTAGATGAACAAACAGGAAAAACAACTGCACGTATAATTTTTACTAAGACGGAATATGAACTGAGAAACACGGATGTGACAACCTGAAGGTTGAGTTTATCTGAATGGTTTGTAAACAAAAGGCTCATTATTTAAGGTTTCAATGTCACTATGTGTTATAAACAATGGACAATCTAGCAGTGAATAACTGTAGTTCAACCCTGGATGGCGAAACTTGCCAAAGAAAACAAACCACTTTTTCACACTCCTCTCGCACAGTATTAAAAGTAATAACGGCCATTTTATTAGCTTATCAGCTGTGCTACCCGGCGTTGCCTGGGTAATAAAAAAGCTTTTGAAAAGAAAATTGATTGGTATTTAACATATAACAACACTTGCCATTCTAGCTTTCAAACTAAATATCATGAGAGAAGTGTTTTGTGTAGTTGAAATAAACTAAGAGGAAAATAAAAACAACTGTAAAGGTTTTCAAACTTTGTCAAACAACCTTTAGACTTTTTATCATGAGGAAAATGTTTCGTGCAGGTCAAATAAATTAAAAAAAATAAAACGACTATAAAAAAAGGTTTAGATGTAAATGTGAAATAATAGCTAAATTAAGTCAGTTTTGATACGATTACAATAAAAATGATTTGGTAATGATACAAAATACAAACTGAGAAAATAAAATAAAAATCCTGAATATGTAGAATCAATAATAACAATTCTTGCATAGAAGTGTGTGTATAAACAAGGGTTACCGTTCCACCAGAAGCTATCCATCAAAACTTTGAATACGACGCAACGGAGACAATATAATTGTCCGTGCGAGAAAAATTCGCCTCGACCCTAGATATAATAATTGAACCTTACAAAAAATATTTCTTAACAGGAGGGTCGTAACACCTGGCCGCATCGGTAAAATAATCAGCGTGCGCTAAGCTATAGCTGGAATGACAGATCCACAGACATACTTTGAAAAATATATATATAGATTTGCTCTAAATATGATGTACTGGATTTCTAGCTAGTTTTCAGAAGTAGGAATAAAAAGCTCGCGCCACCGCATCATACATTTCATAACATTTCAGTGTGTGTCAATATTAGCTCAAGTGAACAAGTTTTGTTTTAACATGAAACACGCTGTAGTGTATTTTGGCTCAGCCCAGGCAACGTTGAACCAGCATATCCTCTGGTACTCGGGCATCCCCATCAAGAAATCGAGTCATGATAAGGATCACTCTTCTATGATAAAAATAGTTTTAAAAATATAGTGAAACAGAATCATTAAACCTTCAGCTTGAAATCATGGCAAGAACATGACGGTCAAAAGTCAAACTGTCACTTTCTGACAATAATTAGCAGATTCAATCCTATGTGATACACGCGTAACAGCAGTTTTGTAACGCTGCCCAACAAAGGGATAAATTCAAGTGGAGAATTCTATTTAGGCCAGAAAGAGTAATCGTTTAGCTACGCAATGATTAATATGTTTACGACAAAACATGTGACCTAGCAGCCATTTTTATTTAGATCCCTCAAAAATTGCAGCAAATTGCTACGCACACCGAGCTGAAAACATCTCAAGTCACATAATAAAAAACTAATGAAATAATATAAAAAGGCAATTTTGGTTTTTGTATTACAAAATATAAGTGAAACAATGAATATCCTTTTTAATTTTATAATTAAAATTAATTAACAATAATTGTACCTAATTTTCACAATCATAAAATAAAAATAAAATAAACCAACTACTGATTCAATAAATAATAATAAAGTTTATAAATAATAATAATAAACTTTCAATCTATTGTAAACTGATAAAATCTGTAGAGTGGTTTAAAACACAAAAAAGGGATATTTAAAGCTGAAATCCTAACTCAGATAAAAATGAAACCTCAAGCTACGAATGACCAATGCGACAAAGTACTGAGTGACTCACGCATCGACAAAATTGGTCATGCCGAGAAGGTTGGCACGGAGACAACACAGACTTGGGTCGTCCTGGGTCAGCCTCGACAGGTTTGTCCTCTGTTGCTTTACTAACCATGCCGTCTTACACACCTGCAAACAAAGTGGCAAAAACTGCATATAGCTACTCGCAAACATTCTAATTCTAGGGCATGAAAAGGTTGAATTGTTGAAAATCTGTAGAGATAGGGTGAAACAGAAGTTTAAACAAACTTGAACATTATTCATGGACTCTTCAAAAGCTAGTTTCTTTTTTTACCTCAAAACACAAATTTGTTCTCATCGAAAAGGCATGAGCATATTTAACAAACAGGAATATTCCACTAACTTTTTACATGTAAAAATAATTCACAGGTAAACAAACAAAGATTTTCAAGCTTGTGAAGCGAGTGTTACCGTAACGGCCCAAACAGAATAGGAGCAAAACGTAGAGTAGTAATGCTATTGCTAGCCTAAGTCTTGCAACAAACCCTCTAAAAAGAACACGGGAAATGGAAAATCCCTGTGGAATAATGCATCCTTCACATTTAGACATCGATATTTATTTCGATGCTTGTATTATTATTATTAATTTAATATTATGTATTCCATTTTCAGTATTATTTGATAAGTTCCATTTGAAAGCAATTTCATTCTGAATTACGTTTATTTATTGATATATTCGTGAATCATGTTGTACTATTTTAGCCTGATACAGTATTATTGTATATCAAATTGATTTATTTCAATGTATTTTAATTTTCGTTTAAAAAGAAGCTGGCAGACAATCAGCTAGCTAATCACATCAAAACAGCAGACATCAAAACTCTAAGTGCACACGAATATACTGGCAATCAGCGCTTGCATCAGCCTTGTTGTTTGTTGGACTAAATGAGCTCTAGTAGGCTCCAGCCATTAACATAACAAACCAATAGAAGAGATATTCTGTACAAATGAGAAAACTCCGCTGTACAGTAATGTCTTTCATAAAATTGTATTCATAGAATGTCCTTTCATAAAATTGTAGAACAAAAAAATAGCTGTTAAGAGCTTAACCTAGCAGTTAATTTTAGTACAGGGATTAGATGTTTAGTTTTAATCCAAAAACAAAGCACATGATCATCAAATACCTATTTAGTTAGAGAAACACTTGAGAGCCTCAAAACATGCAGACATGACAAAAGAAACTGTTCAAATATTTCATTATGTGATGGACTGAGAATGCACAAACAAAATAAAATTTAGCACAATATAAGGGAATGACAGAATGAATGTAAAGAGAAGGTTGGTTCCATCAAATGTCACACTTTTGCATTTTCCTCGATGATGATTGAACCATTGATGCAAGTGCACATTCTAATCGTATACAAAAATTCATATGGCATGGGCTGACAATTTCAAAATTGAGACAACTTCTAAATTTGAACTAGTAATCATGACTCGTCAGAACATCACTTGACCAAATTTTACTCAATAAAATATTCCAAACAAAGGCAGCCACCTAATGCAATAACAAGATGAGGCATAAGGCCACAAGCGTTTTGTGAGAACATGTATAAGTTTGTATTAAGATAAATCACAACGTAACAAAACTCAAGACTACACCAAATGAATGCTAAGCGGTTTCCCAATTTAAAATGGTCTAAATATGTTGGATCAAACAGCAGCAGGAAGAACAACAACACAAAATTCAGTTTCAGAATAACTAATCCCACAACCAAACACGAGTGGAGCGAATGTTTGAGAGTTTCATGATGAATGCATGCATGTCCATACAACTCATGAAAATTATTCATCAACAACGTCGCAAACCTTTGTATCGAAATCTCATCAACAAGTTTAACCATTTTTGTGTAGAATCGTTTAAATATAATAACGATACAAAACACATATAAGCCTATTTAAATATGTTACCAAGTCTTTGGGAACTGTCGACAGTATCTTAAAACTTACCCATCTGATCGAATTATACACAAATAGACAAATTAATTTGGCCGAAAATCGTTATTAAAATTTGCCAACCCTTATTTTTATCAAAATTAAGACCGGCAAACGAAACGCCAAATGACAAAGAATAGAACCATTGAGTCTTCGCATTTCACGAAAAAATAACGTGCACATTTCACCAGTCTATAGCTTTGTCGAATTGCCAAGGGTTTCTGTAATTAACGTAGAAGTACTGAAATATAATCGTTTCTTTTTTGCCGATTTTAAAGTAACTGACATTTTGGACACTTTTAAGTACTTTGGTATTCTAACTGATGTCCAAAGCAGTGAAAGTAAAGGAAATGACGATGATATTTTTTCCTAACGATTCTTAGGAGATTATTACAATGTTTAATTATAAGTTTGGATGACTATTGAAGTGTTATAGTCACACTAACAACATCGATGATGGGCAATATGTTACTGTTATTATTTTTTCTAAATAGTTTTGTTAAATAGACTTTCTAAAAATCTATATAAATACCACAATTTCTTGATATTGTTAGCTATGACGTTTTGAAATGTTACAAAATTGTGCATTGGTTTTCTATTATTACTGTATTACTATATTAATAATATTGGTTATTCTAATAATATCAGTGCATTTTACTTCTAATATTGCAGTTCTCCTATTGCAGAGGGAGAGACATAAGCATATAATCTGTTCCCTTCATTATTGCTGTTTGTTGTACATAACACCCACACCCAGTACATTACAGCTACCATTGCAGTTATCCTATTGCACCGCAGTGCCATTTGACTGATAATATTGCATTTCTCAACCATCAGTACTCTTCTTTTTTCCAATATCACGTTGGTCGTGGGCTGTATGACAGGGGCATTTCTAGTACATATGTATATTTCTCATCAGTGATATACGCAGAACTACGTACATGTACCAAAAATATTAGGCCTACAGTGCAACAGGGAAAATTAAGGCTAAGTTCAAGTCAAACCAGAGTAGTAAGGGTTGATCTAGCTAAGCAATGCTAAGAATCACAATGATGTCTGTTGATATATATACATTTTTTTTAAATAGTCGGATTAGTAAAACAAAAAACGTAAACCTTTTTCACAAACCTATTACTAATCTTTTTTACACGGCACCTCCTACAAACAATGCACATCATCAATATATGAATTGATAGCTTGATGCACAAACCTGCGCAGCAGCCACCGAAACATCCTGGTTAAGTCTGGCAATGTTCTCACGTTCCGAGTGAGTGTAAAGCTTTTCTTGAGAAAGCCGTTGAGACAGCTCCAAAAGCTCGTCGGGGGACATGATGAGCTAGGAATGAGTATCTTAGATACGGCCGTTCGATCTACATATCTGTGACTGACAGATTTTTTTAACCTATAACCATCGAAAAAACTTAAATCTTAACATTCTAAATCATTCGTTTTAATTAAATAAAGGATACTACATTATTAAAGCGAGATGAAGGTTTGAATTTAGCAAAATTAAGGATACAGTGCATAAACAAAGGCGCACATATATATAGAGCAATATTTAAAATTTCTGAGATATCTCACTTTGAGTTTCAGGGGTGATAATGCTAAACACTCATATCTGAAAATAACACAAATAAACGCTTGCAGCTCCTAAATTAACCCACTATGATACTAGCGACCGGATGTTCATGCTGTCTTTCGCTACTGTGACCTTTTAGCACGTGTAATCTTAGGAAGACGTCAGAGCACCGATCTTTTTCAGTCACACCCCCAACATTGACGAGTCTTCGACACGCCTTCACGCAATAACCAAGTCGCAACAATTATGCGAAGGAAGGACAATTTCCTAGTCCACATCGAATATAAAAAAGGCCTCAACATTTAGGCATTACAAGTATTGCAATGCTATTTCTTAGTTGTGGCAACCGGTAACTCACCAAACTATTCCCTGCAACTTCTGGGTGTCACCCTTAAATACATCCACGAATCTTTTTTTACACCACTATTGCATGAACATCTTACGCTCACAAACTAGTATAAAAACCTCAACAATTTACTAGCTGACCAAATAAAAATTTGTATTTTTGTATGTCTATATTACATTGTTAAATAGTTGAAAAGTCACTTACAGGTGTACACCAGTAATCAGCCCTATTCTGGCAAAATTAGTTTCTATATTGCATGAACACGTATCTTCAAGTTTAGATAACTTTCTAAGTAGGAAAGGCTGGCTGTTAGAATCACTGATTACCTAAACTGGCACATGCAGTTTATAACAAAAACAAATGAAAACAGAATGGTCGTGAAAGCAGAATTTATTGCTGATGAACTACCAAAAAGAAATAGATAGAAAATGCAAATTATTTCTTCTTGGATACACCAACAGTTCTTCCTCTTCGACCAGTGGTCTTAGTGTGCTGTCCTCTGGTTCGGAGACCCCAATAGTGTCGCAGGCCCCTGTGCAATCTGATCTTCTTCATTCGTTCCATGTCTTCACGCATCTTGTTGTCCAAGCCATTAGCAATCACCTACAACAGAAATTCACCTAAATAACAAGATGAATCCAAGTCATGAATGGCCATTTCTACTAAATGAATCGTGAGGAGACTAACACAAATACATGAGTGCTTTCCCCAGCTTTTAAGGAAAGAGTCATTCATTGAACATTCATCAATTGCAGCCTCTCAACTCGTTCTGCTATAAAGCAGAGACATACCATCACGCGCCTACATATAAAATTTCCAACACACAATTTACGAAAAAGGAGATAGCAGACTCCACACCTGGAGAGAATTTTGTTCAATATTCTAGAAACATCGCAGTTGCATAAGGAAAAAGGAAATGATCGGTTAGCTGTTTCATAAAAAGCAATAAAAATATGAAAGCTAGGTTAGTCTAACCCTTTCGAGACCGTTTCAACACAGATCCCAACAATATCGGGTCACTTCTTTAAGATAAATCTGGAAAATTATACATTACGAAAAATCCTACCGATTGTAATTCACGAGATTGTATAATAGCAACTAATTTACAGTTGAAGTAAACCCGATATAGGATATAGTCTATACTATTATTAGACAGCTGTTCGAACATGTTGACAAACATGCGTAAGCAGTGCTCATTAACAAAAGTTTGTTTTGCATTTACGTGAAAACTATTAAAAATGACCAAAAGAATTATAGCTCTGCTAAAATAATCCCTGTTGATGCTGATATCAACTGGTTCAGCACCGGAGAAACTCTAATAAGATATAATTGAAAGCCCAAAAGGATGGGTTCAGCATAAGTGAAAGCGAGAGCAAAACTAGTAGTGGCAGCTCAAGCTAATGATGCTAAATAAATTTATCCATAAGCTTTTATTTGAATTTTACAAGTATGACAAATGCTGTTTGTATATTTCACTCGCTTTTGTTTATTTAGAATTTACATTTGATAGATTATGACATCTCCATCACCACTTTTACCTCCGAACCGACGCGGTCCACAGCCTACACTCACACACACGTCATTAAGGGAAAACATTTTTGCATTTATTACTACTTTAATGTTACTGCTTACATACAATTTGGGCTTTATGTCCGATTTCACATAATTAATCTTTTAGTGTAAACTGATTGCACTTGTCAACACTACAAGCTTTCCTAGCAGACGTGGAAGTCTTTAAAATGGTGGTCACCATAAACCACTTTTGTTAGTCGACATACCAGAAAAGACAAGTTTCTGTATACAAACTATATGGCTTGTCAACATGAGATTTAGGTCTGTCACTCTGCTAAATTCTCTTTCATCGCAAAAAAGGCATCAGTGTACCACAATCGGAACAGTTTGTTTGTTCTAGTTCATCGAAAAAGCACAGAACATTGAGTATTAGAAAAAAAAATCAGTGCTATGATGACTTACATGTGCAGTAGCATAATTTGACTGTATTTCAAATGTTGTGAACTAATACTGTAAAGAACTGTAAGTCACCAAGCATAAAACATTAACAATACCTTTCACAATATTGCATATTTGGGGCTTCTGCGGTCATTATATAAAGCTACTAAAGCAGGGACATCAACAACAGTTAAAACTTCAGAGGCTATTATGGCTTTTACTCACACAGGCTTGCATACAGTTGATAGATCACAGGACAACAAAAAATTACTTTTAATTGTTATTAGTGGACAGGATAATTAGCAAGCAAACCACATATAGTGAGCAAACAAACATTGCGACAACTTCATATATATTGATGCAGGCCAAAAGAAATGTTAAATAAATTCAGCTAAGCTTTATAAACATCCTTGATAAGTTATCACACAGACATTGTCAACACAAGATCATGCGCAGAACACAACATGTAGGACATGATGTAGCAATCGTATTAAGATTGATTAGAAATGGACTAACCGCCGAAAAAAAACAGATCTCAGTACTAATCTTTCAAATCATGAAATCCATGTCAGAATTATAAAGACAGTAAAAGCTTGTATTAGCTGCCTGAAATCGAATCTGTGGCAGGAAAAAACAAGTTTAGGTTTTTTCAAAGCATCATACGGTAAGTAAAAAACAGGTCAGTTGAATTGTCACCACGATTCCATTTCATTGGAACATTCTATATGAGCAGAAAAATCGATGAAACAGTGGCTCTGCGTATGGCATTCTCGAGTATGGTATTCTTTTCATCCGCAGAAATACAAAGAATACACAGGAAATTATGTAAAAAACCACCGCAATTACTTCATAAAAACAAAAATCCGCTGATCTAAGCTTTTACTGCAAAACCAGAAACACTAAGCATACAACAGCAGGGGTCTGTTGTTACTAGAAAATGTTGCTTTTTACAGAAATGGATCATCAACATTCACTAAATTGTACATGCCTATACATCCTGGAGAAAATCCTAACTATCCAAGGCACAAGTGCCTTTTTACATATTACCGCTCATTTCATGAAAAATATAGAGTTAAACTCGGCAAAATATTTTACAACTGCAAACCAATAGTACGTACACTCACTAAAAAAATGATTATAATATAATATTAAAAATGATTATAATATAATATACCTGAGAGGTCTTGCCATCTTTAATGTCTCTTTGTCTGTTCAGGAACCAGTCGGGTATCTTATACTGTCGCGGGTTTGACATGATCGTCACAACTTGCTGTACCTAAAACCACAGATTCAACATTTATTCATTCTCTAAATTTTGTAGCCTGCGGACAGGCTTGCTCGCCAATTTTACGAAAAGAATAATTTTGATTTATTGTTTCCAGCAAAGATAGGAAAAACGATACTGCATAAAAAAGTTAGCAAAAACTTGTTAACACAGTATCGTGTAAAGTGTATGTACAACACTCTATCTGTATCCACAGCAGTCTATCTGTATCTACAGCACTTAATCTGTATCCACAGCAGTCTACCTGTATCCACAGCAGTCTATCTGTATCTACAGCAGTCTATCTGTACTTACAGCGGTCTATCTGTATCTACAGCAGTCTATTTATATCTACAGCACTCTATCTGTATCTACAGCAGTCTATCTGTATCCACAGCAGTCTATCTGTATCTACAGCACTCTATCTGTATCTACAGCACTTTATCTGTATCCACAGCAGTCTACCTGTATCCACAGCAGTCTATCTGTATCTACAGCAGTCTATCTGTATCTACAGCGGTCTATCTGTATCTACAGCAGTCTATCTATATCTACAGCAGTCTATCTGTATCTACAGCAGTCTATCTGTATCTACAGCAGTCTATCTGTACCTACAACAGTCTATCTGTATCTACAGCAGTACATCTGTATCTACAGCAGTCTATCTGTATCCACAGCACTCTTATCTGTAACCACGAAATATGGCTGATAGCACCATTTCGCAGCTGTTCAAAATTGTTAGAAAACTATTTTAAAACATTTGTAGCTATTCATCTGAAGTCCTTCTGGTTACAAAGATAAAATCGGAGACAAGAAAGTATGATAATCTATCTATATATTTCTGAGTTTGTCGTCGTTGTAAATGTCCAGCTATAATAGCTATTAGAATCTTGGAATAAAGAATCCGCAATCTGATAGATTTAAACTCACGGAGACTTCTATCGAAAGTTTAATTTCAAGGTGCTCTACCACTGAGCCATAAAATACGTAATGATATAAGTAGTTATCATATATGGTGCATACCGCATGCACATGCTAATTATTTTGGCATTGCGCCCACCCGTTACGATGCCCATGTTGAAAAATATTTTTCGTATTGTTCAATTACTATATCTGGTGTCTAGGCCAATTCTTCTCACGTGTACAATATAATTGTCCGCGTGAGAAGAAATGGCCTAGACACCTGAGACAGGCCTCGACATTCTCTCTCTGTTCAGTCAGCCAACGACAATACGATATCTCATTTTTACATTTGTACCATTATGTCCCTTCTGATGGAACGGTAACCTTTTTTATACATACACTTCTATGCAAGAACTGACTGTTATTATTAATTCAACATATTCAGGATTTTTTTTTTGTTTTCTCACTACGTATTAATTGTATCATTACCTAATCTTCTTTTATTGTAATCGTAGCAAAACCACTCAATGTAGCTATTACTTGCTAACTATTTCACATTTATATTAAAATCCTTTTGTAGTGGGTTTATGTTTTTCAACTTACTTGACCTGCACAAAACATTTTCCTCGTGATATGAAGTTTGAAAGTTACAGTTGTTTGACAAAGTCTGAAAACATTTACAATTGTTTTTATTTTCTCTTTAAACTATTTCAACTACACAAAATATTTTTCTCATATGTAGTGTAAAAGTTAGAATGACAAATGTTGTTATATATGTTAAATACAAATCGATTTTCTGTGCGAAGACGTTATTGTCCATACAACGCCGGGTAGTTTTGTATAAAGTGAACTTTCCCAAATCTTATGTAGGATAGTCTCAATGCACATCCTAGATTAATTCAGAGATATGTTAGTACTACCACTTTAATAACACAATGCTTAAAAATATTTTCAAGCTTAAAACGGATTTATCTAAGAGACCATAACAGTGAACAATTGATACTTCGATTCCAGTTACCAAGAACCAGTGACAACATAAACTACTTTATTTACATGCGCTTGAGCAACTTATTAGGTATTACCAACAAAAACAGCCATGAAATTCACCAATTTCTTTCAAAAATTGTCAACAGCATATACATCCCCTTTTGTATATGAGCAGCCGATCAACAAGAGATAAAAATTTCCGCTTTATTACAATGAATATGAACGCCGACAAAGATACTGTCATAAAATGTTGATTCAGTTATTCAACCATACACAGTGGCCCCGACACCATTTGTCATTAATTCGTTCCGGTGTTAGCATCGGAAGTCAAAAATGTCATATAGAGCGTAGCAACTCATAGTCATTATCTAATGCAAACACCCCCTGATAAAAACAAAAAAATGTCATACACATTTAGTACACATTAAAAATTAATAATCAAAATACATTAACCTTAGTAACTATGGTTATCTACAGTAATTCTAGGGTATTTAGTGTTTATGATCTGCAAAAAAATGTACCACTACTTTGTACAGTACGTTTTGTACGGTACATACCGTATGGAGCTCTTACCTTCGAGACAGACGTATAGCATAATCTATAAATTTAACTTAAATGAAATTAGCTTACTAATCAGACAAAGCTAAGTTTTAGCATGTATTTCACTCAAGTAAACTTTAATATTGGAAAGACTTCGCTGTTGATGCCATACGGCGAAAAAATGCTGTGTGGAGGGGATGGAAAAGCATCGTGTTCCACATTGTAACACGGAAAAAAAAACCCCGCAAAACAAGCCATGTCCGCACCCTGTGTTGCAATGTACTTTGTGAACATTTCTATAAACGTAAATTACACATATTTACTGATAAAAACAAGTTCGATGCTACAGCAATTTTAAAGTTTCTGCAGCCATAATTTTGCTAGAGTGATTCTATAGTTTATGAAGCATTAATTTCTTAACCGTCCAGCATATCTCATCAATAAGTTAGCAATAATCTCATCACCAATAATCGATCTCAGCACTAATTTAGGAACGGCAATGAAGATTAAAATACTCCTGACATCAGGAGCATTCAAAGCAGCACTTGGGCATGCTTTTTTAAACAAGTACTTTGTTGTATTACCCTCATTCATAACCTAATATATTTACTAAAATGATGAACAATTCTTTTTGTAACCGAAGAATTAACCAAGAGCATTATTAACGAAGAAAAGGAAAAGTTGCCAAAATGTATTCAATGGACAGTAGAAACAACAACATTATAACCAATAGACGTTCGAGTAGATAACAACCATAACCAATAACTTTCTACTTAATTGTGCAGGTACAACAAGGTTGTCTATAAAACTTATTGGCTACACTCCTAAACTAACCCTAATGATAAACAACTATGTGAAAATATTCAAAAAATCGTAGTAATTTTACAGAATTGTTAATGCCGGATATCTGGCAAGCAATTTGAGACTGAACTAGCTGTCTTCAGCCAACATCTGCAACAGTGTGCAAAATAAAACCCCACCAACTATAAATTCTGATTTTAGATGCAAAGCAATGTCAAGGATTTTATGTCTTGTTGAGTCACGTGTGGACGAAAAAATCTGCCAACGCCAAGGCCGTAAATCAGCTTATTTTTTGGGTAGAATTACTAAATCTTAGAACATTGATAGCATAAGTTTACTTGCAACTGGCCAAAATGTACATGCGTGTTTGGCGACCAAAAATAACGACCAATCAATTGATGACAGAGAATTCTTCACGACGTGCTGGACTGACTTATTTACACATTCATATAAAAGTTACAAATATCTCATTACCACTAAACAGATTCACCAAACCGTCAATGACTGTCGGAATTAAGTCATTGCTAATCGCGATTATGGCCAGAGATTATGGCCAATATGACGATGATACTCCAGCTTTGCGCAAATGCAATGCAAGTGACCTGGCGATATGTATGCATAATTAACTTACTTCCTCTTCACTAAGCTCTCCAGCCCTTTTTCTAATGTCGATATCAGCTTTCCGTAGCACAGCGTGAGCATATCTTCGACCAATTCCCTTGATGGAAGTCATGGCGTACAGTATGCATATATTTCCATCAATGTTGGTGTTAAATAAACGCAAGATGTGCTGAAACTTCTCTGGCACTAGCAACGCCTACAAATAAAAACATTAATAAATTGCAAAACCATGATGGGCATACACAAGTTTCTTCAAACAACATAACCTATCTAGAATAAGCCAAATGCTCAATAAATAGACATTCCGCAATAGCTAGAAAATGTGGGCTACCTCTAGCATAATTTGGAAGTTTTGAAAAAATATGTGCACTATTATGTATTAGAAACGTATCAATTGGTCTTTTTACCATATAATCCACCATGTATTTAAGTCAACTAAGAAGATGTAAATGGATAAAAAAATTCAATCGAATTTGTACGCTCTCACCATGATTGAAATCTTGCTAAAAAGGAAGTTGCGTACGCTAGCGGTGTCGGTTAGTCTAGCTACTTCTAGAACGGCAAATTTAACCAAACGCTTCGTCGCTAGATAAAAACTTAATAGCTGGTAAACTTTGGCGAAATGTATCGCTACATCTGTTCGATGGTTTGCAGGTTCAATCTGTACCTCATACGTTTCCGGTAGACCAAGCCTCTATTGTCGGAAATGTATGAGGTCGTAATGAATTTTGGTTTGTCTAATCAAAGATAGGTGCTCCAGAAGGTGCAGCAGTTAAAATGGTTGTTTTGTTGTTGGATTTAGCAAAATAGAAGTTGTGAATGTTTAAAGTTTTTGAGCTAGATCTTGAGAATTGACAAGATGTGCCGGTGCAAGCGGTCTCTTTCAACTTAGCACTTATACACTTGATGAATTGGAAGATCTCAATACTTTAGAGCTACTGATGCTGTTTTAGCAACTATGAATAATACGTGTTGTATTTTTTTCATAAATTTGTTAGGTTTTGCTATACGCAGACATTTATGTTGTTATTATTCACAACACGTATTTGTGAAATAATGGCTTTTGCGTGACAAATCTCGAAGGCTCAACCTAAAATGTAGCATAAAGAGTATTTAGTTTTATGTGGAAATAGTTATCAAATGCATTTTATTTCAGGCAGTGCGTGACCAACTTAACAGACCTCCTACAAACATCACAATGGAGTCAGTACAAGACTTACAGTGTAAGATAAATCACATAACCCTAAATCTTTTCTTTTTTGAAAATAGGTTTGTCTTTGTTCATCTTTTTGATTTGCTTAGTACTCAGTTTGCAGATTTCGGATTCCTCCTGCACCAAGTTCACAGTTCGCGGCTGTCAGACAGGTTATTTATGTTTTTCAGTTTAGAAGGCTTCTTTGCTGACAATATATTTAACAAGTAAATTTGGTCGTTAAAATTGAACGTATTTTTATTAAGCTCTGTGCATAGACTGTAGGTGTAAAACAAGTTCTATTTGGAAATCAAGTAGATATAATATTTACATTAATCATTTAATTCTCAATATAATTTGGGTTCAATTGACCAAAAATGGAAATCTGTAATAATCGTTCATGATCATTTTACTTGGTGGATATTTCTACTTAGTTGGTGCCTTAAGTCTTGGCCAGTGCTTTAAGACCAAGTACTAGTGTCACTGTCCACTATCCAGGGATTGTGTAAGAAAGAAATCATCTCAACCTGTCAAGTTTTGATTTTAACCAATATGTTTTAAAAATTAGTAAAAACCTTTTGTAAACATTCATAGACATGTTAGAAGGTCATTTTGAAATATATGTAAACTTTAAGAATTTGGTCAGCAAAAAGACAGTTTATATTTCTTACATTATTTTTCCAATTAGACGGTTATTTTTGTTCAGTAAATCATCATCATCAGTATGTACTCGGGATATTTTTAATAAAATTTTCTGACAATCGCATCTGTTTTGCTTACCAATTTCTCAGGCTGTTAAGATGTGACCTATGTGTTGCTTATTGAACTGTTTTGTTATTGGAAACGCTACATTAGCTTTTAAATGATTTATCTCATTCTCAGGTTATCGTCTTTATTCCTGGTACAGAAATTATTGTTGAATCATAAATGAAGGGTTCACATTCGATTTTACAGTTAACATTCAGGAGAATATGGATGACGAGGTAGTCAAGGAGGCTTTACAAAAAGTAAGTTTAGATATTTTAATTTTTTCGTAGTTTTCATTAAGCACAACAGTTCTTGTTTCATGTATTTTTTTAGAGATATTTAGTAATTTAGGTTACATTTTACTTATTTTTGCGAATTGAACCTAAAAAAAACTAATTTTGCTTCAGTCCCTAGCACCCTGCAACACAGCGCTTATGACATCACTGCTACGACATCATGCTAAATAATATGATGAAAGTATAATATTCTTGTTGCATATAGATCGTAGCATTATATTAAATACTGCTTTGTCATTCCTGTACACATTAGACATCACCTAGACATGACCAATCTAGTCTTCTAGAATAACCTCTACGGTGTAATCATTAATAGTATATAAACAATAAACATGAGAAGTCATGTTTATTGTTTATATGGCTTTCAATTAGGGAGCAGTACCTATAAGAAAAAAAGGGGTACGATACGTCAGTAGACAGTAGTGAGAGATGGAGACACTATCTGGTTTCGTTTTATCAGTCGGTTGAGCAGTCTGTTGATAACTTTAGCATATAACATATATGAAGTTATACTTAAACGTATAACATATATGCTGTACGTATATACGTAAATCAGAAATTTTATTCCTTAATTTTAATAGCTATTGTTGGACAGACCGAATGATGGTTTTTGAAATTTATATAGAAGTAGAAGCATAGTCAAACCTCAGCTCCTGATATCTTCTATAAGCCAATTTCTCAACATGTAACATGAAAGAGCAAATATTGGTCTTGACATCTGAAATAAATTCCAACATCAGAAATTTCTCTAATGATGACAGTTTTAAAAGGAAGTGTAAAAACATTCGGATATCTTAAAAGTGATCTGTTTGATTAAAATATTTAACACATGTAGTTTCATTAACTTATGTCACAATTCATATCACTTACTATTTTACTGAGCCTATGCATTGTTGAGCCCAACTATTGTTAGCTCATCCTTTAGTAGACAAAGACTTTCTGTTTTACTGGTTACTGCGTTGTAAATTTAGTTGTACATGCGATATGAGCTTGTAAATTCTTTTTTGCACAAATTCGTGTAAAGTATTATTTTAAGTTTTATGTAATTATTTGAAGTATTTCTCATAGCTTTGGAGTATGAATCAAAGTACAATATATTCTTACAAGATACTTGCTCCAACATTCAGCAGTGTGGACATTGGCTGTAATTTTCGCATGTAGAAGTTTGACTGTATGGTACAATCAGCGTGTGATGGAAAGGGAATGTGTAGCTAAGTCAGACTCTGTAATTTTGAGTAACTGTTGTTCCCTTGACACCAGGTTGTGCGCAGTGCTGTATCTTATCTACTTATTTCAAACAGTTTGTCAACGTGGTAAGTGTTGTGAAAACAAGCGGTTAGCGGTATGTTAGCCATTCGTCTTTCTATACTTCATAATCACACGAAACTTTACTAATATACATACTAGGTAGACTACTGTCTATAAAGAACTGCATCTGACACACCTTGTCGTGCAAAGTTAATCTGTCCTGAGATTTTTTACGTATGTTAAAACTGACAAACTGTGGTGATCGCAGTCTGATGTGGCCGTCTATCTACATCAGTCTGTTTATACATCAGTCAGGTTGTTCATCAGTTTATTTGTGCAAACAGTTGTCTATCTGTATCTACATCAGTCTATCTGTATGGACAGCAGTCTATCTGTATGTACAGCAGTCTATCTGTATCTGCATCATTCTATCTGTATGTACAACAGTCTATCTGTATCTACAGCAGTCTATCTGTATCTACAGCACTCTATCTGTATCTACATCAGTCTATCTGTATCTGCAGTAGTCTATCTGTAACTACATCCGTCTATCCGTATCCACAACAGTCTATCTGTACCTACAGCACTCTATCTGTATCTACAGCAGTTTATCTGTATCTACAGCAGTCTATCTGTATTCACAGTTGTCTATCTGTATCCACAGCAGTCTATCTGTATCCACAACAGTACATCTGTATCCACAGCAGTCTATCTGTACCTACAGCACTCTATCTGTATCTACAGCAGTCAATCTGTATCTACAACAGTCTATCTGTATCTACAGCAGTCTATCTGTTTCTACAGCAGTCTATTGGTATCTACTGCAGTCTATCTGTATCTACAGCAGTCTATCTGTACCTACAGCAGTCTATCTGTATCTACAGCAGTATATCTGTATCTACAGCGGTCTATATATATTTACAGCAGTCTATCTGTATCTACAGCAGTCTATCTGTATCTACAGCAGTCTATCTGTATCCACAGCAGTCTATCTGTATCTACAGCAGTCTATCTGTATCTACAGCCGTCTATCTGTATCTACAGCGGTCTATCTATATCTACAGCAGTCTATCTGTATCTACAGCGGTCTATCTGTATCTACAGCAGTCTATCTGTATCTACAGCACTCTATCTGTATCTACAGCAGTATATCTGTATCTATAGCAGTTTGTCTGTACCTACAGCACTTTGTATCTACAGCACTCTATCTGTTTGTACAGCAGTCTATCTGTATCCACAGCAGTCCATCTGTATCTACAGCAGTCTATCTGTATCTACAGCACTCTATCTGTATCTACAGCAGTATATCTGTATCTATAGCAGTTTATCTGTACCTACAGCACTTTGTATCTACAGCACTCTATCTGTTTGTACAACAGTCTATCTGTATCCACAGCAGACTCTTGTGCAATGAAATCAGTATCAAGAGTCTGTGTGATGCAAGTAAATGAAATTTCTGGTTGTAAGCATAGACAAATAAAAAAATTATATTACATAAATTGTGGAGGGAAACATTTTGTTTTCCAGGTATGTTCTATACAATATCTATGCAGTATACTCATGTCAGTATTCACCATATGGCTATACATATGCACCCAATATCTATTGCTAGGTTTGCTAACATACTTTTAAATTTGATCATTTTTGCTGCAGGGAATAGACTTGAGAGAGTACAGCAAGGAGATAGAAGCACAACTCAATGATGTTGAACAGTCTTCCATTAGCGACTGTATCCTTTTTCAACCTTGAATTAGCGCTTAGGTCGGAAGCTATTCATTCTTCATGTAACCTTGACATAACTTATTTCTTGTTAAATTACTCTTGTAAAGGGTGACTTTTTACCTATCCTGCGTTCATATTAAAGAAGTCATCTAGTTATTATCATGCTAGTGAAATTCTATTCATCATAAAACTAGACTTAACGAACCTTGCTTTATATTTCATGATTACATGCATGTATTACTGCAGGATTATTGAAATCTCGATTCGTTAGATTGCATTCAACTCTATGTATTGCGTGTCTGCACACAGAGAGTGGGGCTATCCACATCATAACGCTGAATTGTATTATACCCCCTTATTTTTATTGTTATGTTATGATGCTGTGTATTGCTATTTTTATTGGCTCAGCATATCGACAATATTTTTCAGAAATGAGTTTTGCCAATTTGTGATAGTTATTGTGTGGTAGTAACTCAGTTAGAATAGATGTAGGTTGTCAGTAACTGATACATGTATTTGCACATATTATTGCATTACAATAATAATATAAATATTTCTGCACTACAATGCCAGTTACTGCTACACTAAAGTGCTAGTTAACCCATTGGCAGGGGAAAGGACCAAAATGTTGTTTACTGGTTGCGTGGGGAAACGACATTTATGTCGATTTCGGTAGATGTTTCTAAAGCTGTCGCCTAGTAAGGATACTAGGCGACAGGATCATTAAACAAAGGATATGAACACTAGTAAGTTTTAAATATCATCAACAAGATATCGGTCGATGATTTACAATATGAAATGATTATCTGAGAGGCGTTGCTTTGTGCTAAAAGCTAAGCAAATCGCGCCTCCTTGAAAAAGAATAAAAGATGGAAAAACCTGTCAACATCGGCTCGACTTTCAAAACTGTAAAATAAAAGATTATTTGATCCTGCGATCGTTAGTGATTTTTTGTCTAATTAGAATGAAAATAATTCAAATGATAGAAGTGATGTAAACTTTTTGGACTTTTAATATACTTGGAATACACAGAGAAAATAATCGTTATGGTGGCTCGCATGGCTACGTTATAGTGTTTAACTCTATCGAAAAAAATGCTTCCAAGTATTTCATACAGGGACAATTGCACATGGTAGTATTTTTTTTTAGTAGTAGATATGTGAATGAATGTTTATGTACAAAAATTTGAGCTATGCATGTTCATAAAATATCGATTTTATTGAATTTTCGAAAATAAATTACACGAATTTCGGTTGTTTTTATGGGCTTATACCTGGTCAAAGGGTTAAAATGTATTTCTGCACTACAATGCTAGTTACTGCTACACGAAAATGCTAATCAAAAGTATTTCTGCACTGCAATGCTAATTATTTCTGCACTACAATGCTAGTTAAAATGTATTTCTGCACCACAATGTTAGTTATTTCTGCACTACATTGTTAATTATTTCTGCACTACAATGCTAGTTATTTTTGCACCGCAATTTTAGTTATTGCTACACTAAAATGTTAGTTACAATGTATTTTTGCATTACATTGATAATTATTTCTGCATTACGTTGATAATTATTTCTGCATTACATTGATAATTATTTCTGCACTACATTGATAATTATTTCTGCACTACATTGATAATTATTTCTGCACTACTATGTTAGGTATTACGACACTTCAGTGTTACTTTTTTCTGCACTACAATAATATATTGCCACAATAGGAAGTAGCACTAATCTACTAAAATAAACAACAAGGCACTACAGTAATAAATGTTGCTGCACCACAATAAGAATTACTGCTGCATTATCATAGTAAGTGTTCAACTATAATATTAGGTAGTACAGTGCTCTCCTAGTGTGCATTCGTTATACGCAAGAAAGTTGTTTTTACTTAGCAATGAGCTCTTTTGACTCACACAGAAGTTACAAATACCATTGATATCTTCATCAGCACCATTGTGCCAATAGTACAGTGTCACGTGATATCTTCATTTACTTTGTCGTATGAACGGTTGTTACGATGTGCGTGTTATCTCTTTGACCTCTCTCATAGACCTCGCCGAGAGCTCAAATATAGCCAGTCTTCACAAACAGATCGTATCTTGTGATGGAGTTCTTGAGGTTGGTACAAATTTGCCCACGCAATCCTTTCTTAATGATATTCGAAAATACTTAATGTGGTTATCTCTTGCACATGGTAGCCTTAGAGGCAGCAATGCTATGAACAAATGAATGATAGTGTAAACTAGGTTATATGAGGTGGTGAAATATCCGTCTATATATCGACCTTCATCATTATGTGTAGCTTGCTGCATCGTAGTTTTCTTGCTTTAGAAGGGATTAATCAACATTCCATTCTTATTATGTTTGATCATCTCTTTCTATTATTGTTTTATTTTTTGGTATGCAATGAAAAACATAATTTTGTTGACGGCTACTGGTTCCAATAAAACATGCATATATTATTTATAAAAATAGATGATAGTTATTTTCAGGCTAACAATTTAATTTTTCATGGTACTAAAAAACTTTCACCAAGGCTGGTATTTTAAAGTTTTATTTTTTTATCCTTGTCGCTTTCTTGGTTATTTCATCGTAGCTTGAATATGGTTTCCTAAAGTTACATATTATGGTCGCATGTATGAAGAGTGTTGATATTGCAGCGCATGGAGTCGATGCTGGAAGGATTCCAACTGCACCTTGGTAACATCAGCTCTGAGATTCACTCCCTGCAACAACAGAGCATGCAAATGAACGTTAAGCTGAAGAACAGGCAGGTGAGAGTTTTCCTGTTTCTAAACTCTCTGTCGTGCTCAATTTTTCCATCTTCAAATGTCTCCGTGCTCTATGAATGTTTGTACCCGAGCTGAGTAGTGCAGCCAAGAGAGGTGAACCATTGAGATGTCAAGGGGCACAACTCTTTTCAACATATATCTTCTTTACATGTCAATGTTGTTGTTTGAATTGGCTAATTGTTTACCCAGGCTAATTGGCACCTTGCTAATAAATTGTTGCTTTTCTAGCAACCTATCAGGATGATAAAGGGGAAACCTGTACAGAATTGGTTGTAAGTTGTAACACGTATAATTTGTACAAGTAACCGATGAATACAAATAGGTTGAAGTTGTTTACTCAATATAAGCAATTCGGAGTTGTCTGATCATTTTCACTATAATATTTTAATAAAAAATAAAAACAAATACACAATAAAACTATGCCTTTATAATAGATTTTGCTCATCAGTTGAGTCAACCAAAAAGAGAATAAACGGAAGTCATTCTCCGGAAGCAAAGCAAATTGTAAGCACTTTTTGGTACTTGTGAATTCCCTAAATATAATCCTTTGGGATACACATGAGACATTTATCCTTGAATGTCATATTGTAACTCTAGAGTTGAAGTTAGGCTTTGACGTATAATTTTAATAATATGGGATCGACATCGCTATTTCATTGACTTCAGAATGACTTCCAACAAAAACAATTTTAGCATTCGTCTAACCAGTTCTTACCATTTGGTGAGTGGTCAGTGATCACGGCCAGCAAGTGTTAACTATATTAAGATGCTCTCTATGCATAGCGAATTTTAATGCACTTTTAGTGATAAACTTACACAAACTATAAATAGATTTTATCTGAAAGCATCCAGATTTTTCTATCATATGCGATTGTTTTTGGTGTTTGATGTGATCGGACTGTCAGAATATTTCCAAATTAAAATCAACAAAGTTTGATTGCAGTTAAAATAATCAGACGAGAAATATGTGTTGAAATAACGTCACTAGGTGCGAGACTGGTTGTCTATCTTGTCATCGACCTCGACTATTGCATTCAAATTGCAGTGTTACGCATCTCCATTCTGTCGGTCTGTTTGCGACTATAGAGATCAAAATTACACTTTCGTTTGAATCTAAGTGTTTTAACCATAATCAAATTTTGTCAATTTTAATCTCAAAACACCCCGGCAGTCAGACGACTTCAAACATTCAACACAATCACAAATAATAGGAAAATAGTGTTACTTTCTGATTAATTCTGATTAAGTTTTGTGTGAATTCATGTATAATGAGGGGCGGTCTTTTCAACTTTCCACAATTCCAAAAGGTTTGTGACTATTGAAGCGATATCATAATTATCCAAGTCCTGTGCAAGTAACACTCACTTGAAGGATTGCTGAAGTAAATTATAAAATAGTTCACTTTGTTTTCAGTACACTATTATTTAATGACATCCAAATTTATCTTTCTTTTATTTTTGTTCAACCATTTGAATTTATATGAGCTTTTGACCAACTACTTGAGTTACATGTCACCACAAGGCATGGATATCTGGTTAGTTTATTACACTATCTTGTTAGTAATAACTTACCACTAGATAAATGCTCGCCGTTGCCTGGGTAATACAATTTTTTGCACAGAAAATGTAATTTTATTTAACATATAATAACAGTAGCCATTCTAATTTTCAAACTTCATATCATGAGAAAAGTGTTTTGAAAAGTGAGAGAAAAAATAAAGCAACTGTAAAGGTGTTTAAATATAAATGTGAAATAATTAGTAAGTATTGGCTAAATATAGTCTGTTTTGCTCCGAATACTGTAACAATTATTTGGCATACAGTTATTTGATTTTATTTCGTGTCAGTGTTGGCATCATAAGGCGAAATTGTCGTATAGAGTGGTATAGAAACCCATAGTAATTATCTAATGCAAACACTCCTAGTAAAAATCTTATCACTATAACTGGACAGACAGACAAACATCCTTGCCATAGTACAGTGATTTTTTCACAAGTATTTTATTAAAATAATGTGAACAAACTTAATTTTTGCCCAAAATCAATCGTAAACAAATTTGAAGTTTTTTCATCAGAAAAATCAGAACGCCGAGAAAAATAAGCTCAAGAAGGCGCTATTTTATCGCAAGCTAGCGCTGTTATCGCACTTTTTGAGCTCATTTTTCTCAGCGTTCAGCTTATTAAACATCCTGTAACAAGCTACAAATGATGTTAAATAGCTTATCTACCTCTCATAAAAGACTGAGATTATATTGAAAGCTGAATTTAGAGAAGAATGGGTTTTAAGGTGCCCATCTTTATAATTCTAGATCGGACTAAACATCGCCAACTTCCCTAAAAAGCTAGGTTACGTCACATATTTATGGGAGGGTTTGTTGTGTTGATTGTGACACCGATATTGACTCGCTGTAAAAAAAGCCTTAAAAAGAACAAAAATGACTTTGAAAGTTAGTGGGCCAATCTTTATTTTGAGTACAAAATCGGAATCAGTGTGTCTGATTTACATGTTGAACAAACAATGAAAGCTGTTCATGGCAGTTATGGTTTAAGTAAGTCGAGGGCCTCCCCCCCCCCTCCCATACATCTTATTACTTGTAGACTGTCTGCTGTCATTGCTCTTACAGTTAATATTGTCCTACAGGCTGTTAGGGGTGAGCTGAGTCAGTACATAGATGAGCTTATAGTCTCAGAGTCACTCGTGAGTCACATTGTCGAGACGAAGGTTACTGAGCGCGAATTCCTCGAACAGCTGCATGAACTCAACCACAAGATCAACTTTGTTAAAGAGCAGAGCTTCAAAGAGTCTAAGTCAGTGCACGATGTCGAAGGAGTCATCGAAAAACTCAAGTTCAAAGTAAGAGGCTTTGGCTCATTCATTTCATTATCAAAAAACATAAAATCTTTCATTGATCATGAAAGATTTTATGTTTAACAAAAGTTTAATAAATAAAACCTTCATTAATAAAAAAGTTAACTTTTTCAATCTAAATGTAAATCTCGAAGTTTGTGTATCGATTTGTCCGGCTATAGCTATTAAAATTTAGAAATTAAATATCCATTTCATGCTGGATTTGATCTCGATTATTGTAATTATGAAATTGTTTTATTAATTAATTATTAATTAATTATTTTAACATGTTAGTGAATTGATGCAGTTGTAAGTGCCTCCTTTACTGAATATCGTGAATTCGAATTCCATCGAATGCAATCATTTTTTTAACATCCAGCCAAGGTTTCGAACGGACAGACAGATTCGGTTTTTATTATATTAAAGATTGTAGTTGCGTGGATTTTCTTTTTTGCCAGCCTGAAGGAATCTTACTTTTCAAAGTTCGAAAGAGACCATGCTGGAGCCGTGACTGTTTGCTGCAGCGCATTATGCTTATTAGGCATGCTTTCGAACCTCGGTTCGATGCCTAAAGTTTGCACAATTTTTTACAGAGCGATTGCTGTGCATTCACTGGCCAAAACAGTCTATTTTGTGAATATTTTCATACTTCGTCATCAGTTCATTTATGTCCATATTGACTTATGATTTAGTTTAAAACTGTCATCTACAAGTTTTTACCAAACGTCACAGTTTTTGACCCACTAGCCTTTTTGTATGCAGATGTGATGCCTGTGACAGTTTTTCGTTCAAGATAACTACTGATAAATTTTCTGTGGAAAAATTAAGAATACAAAATATGTTATAGGAACTCTGAAACAAATCATTCTCGTAATAAATGCATTACTGCTTTAAGTCCCTGTTCATCATTATTTCTTCAAGGGCGTGTCATTTCTCCAATGACATGGGCACTAGGTCTATTCTAGCTACATAGCTACATTTTCAAGGAAGCAAGTCTACATCCTAGCCTTGCTTCATAAAATCTTGATTTTTACAATCGCACTTTTGGGTCGGAGAAGCTCTAAGTAAGTCTCATCCTTATCCGACCTTATGTGTTCTTGTGTGATTGGCTGACTTGAGTTTCAGCTATTAGAGGTTCTCTAAATTGTCAGTTAAATAATTTTTTTTTCGTGCTGTCTTTTATCGATAATTTCTTTTATTATTTATTCTGTGATATTATTGATGATACTCATCAATAATATTATATATAATACATATAATAACATTATATATTGTATGCATGTTTGGCTCCCTCAAATTGTAACATGCAGTCATTAGTGGCTATTTTTAACTAAACTTGCCAGAATAGCAATTATCTCTGGCTGTCAGTTTTATGTGTAGGTTCTTGAAACAAGTGCGATCTCTCTCTGCAAACTTTACCTCTTTTTCTCATAGGCTGTCGCCAAGATACGCGAGTTCTGTTTGACCAAAATCAACTTATTTAAAAAGCCACTGGCCAACTATCAGATTACCCAGAATGCTCTGCTAAAGTTCAGGTATGGTAACTACTTGCCAATTTGAGGCACTCCTCTTGAGGTGAATCGCAGGTATGCAATGTTTATGATGTGAAAGTACAAAAAGTACAATCTGCACTATTAATAAAAAATATTTGTTTTGCTTTTGCTAAAAGTTAGGCTAAAAGTTAGGCTAATTTCTCAACAGAAGGACAGAAAGGGACGAAGGTGAGTTCTAACAGGGTAAAAATTAGATTTTCTCACTTTGTAACTTTAGGCTATCACAGAATTACCTGTACTATAGATTGCTAGTAAAAGGTCAAATACTGAAGCCTGTATGGTCATTAAACAATTGCTACGCGCCAGGCAACTAGACAATTTGTAAAAAGGCTTATTTGGCAGCCTGCCATATATTTTCTCATCCAGTTCGTCAGAATAGCAATTAGTCAAATTGCCAAATCGGCTATTAGCCAAAACTATGCTTAGAGAACTTGTCCAAACCTGATTGTTCAACTGGTCATAAGGAAGATCAGCCAAGTTGTCAAATTTAGCTTTTTGTTTAAAATTAAAATTCATTTTTGAAATATTTTTTGAAATAAAATCATATTCTAAACTAAGTTTTATTAAAATAAATTTTAATGAAATGTTTTAAAATAAAATATGATTTTAATTAAATTATTTATTAAAATACTAAAATTTTAATGAAATAAATTGGTTTTATTTAAATTTATAATATTTAGTAATTAAAATAAATATTTTATTATGAAATTTTCAATTGTATTCTCAGGCGAGACAACATATTTTCTTTGAAGAATGTTCTACTGATGATCTGTCTCTACTCTCTAGTAATCTTTTTATCTTTTCATGTTTAGTAGGCTTTATTCATTGTAAAAAACACTTTTTGTCATTGTTTTAGAACAAGTTGTCTAAAATTTCACACTTATATTGCTGTTTATAGTGAGCTGATAAAAGTGTAGAGGATGGTTTGAAGGGTAAATAATAGTTTAGCCTCTGTGTCTTCGAGTATACGACTGGCATCTGATGAAAAGCACAGCATACACAAATGTATACATCTTACATCTATATGTAAATCTCAAAGTTTGTGTGTTCTTCGGTTTGTCCAACTATAGCTGTTTAAATATTGTAATGGACAATTCATATCGCAAAAGATTTGATCTCGGAACCTCCCGTTGGCCAAGCACTTATCTTACCAATTAAGCTACGCGAGATTGAAGGACTCATTGGGCAATATATGTCGCTATGTGGATGAAAATATGCCACCGCTCTCCGTTACGATGCAACCTAATTTTATGCTTGCTCCCAAGGCTCTTATTAGCAAGCTTACTCAAATTAGCTATTGGCAATGTGCCAGGCTAGTGGCAAGTGGCAGGCAACTAGATTAACTTTGACTTTTTATAAAGCCTGGTTCCCATATCCATTGCGCGACCCCAGCGGTAATCTTGCGAGGCAAAACACTTGTGATGCTAGGCTCGGCGGCTTCTGTTCCCATAAAGCTGCATTGCTAATAATCGCTTATTTTTGTTCGTTCGCCATGCCGTGTCGATAATGCTGACCTTCACCTGTACAGTGCATTTCGGGAAGGTTTTGCCAGGAATTTGAACGGCCCTAAACTTTTGCGTTGACCGCCGGCAACTACCGGTGGTACTCGGCACGTAGGTTCACATTTCACCGCTGATTGCCTGCGGTGCTGTCGCTGGTGCTTGGGGCGTATATGGAAACCAGGTGTTAGCTGATTTTTAAAATCCGTGCAACGCCGGGAATTACGCTAGTTCATGTACATATATAGAACTAGGGCACCATCTTGAGAAATCTTATTTAATGCTGATCAATTGAATTTTGTGTGGCAAAACTAGAGATTTGACTTGTTCTCACTCTTGCAAATGGGAACAAGTCAAATTCATTCTGTGTGTCAAAACTAGCGGTTTTGCCATGCAGGTTGGAGTTGAGTTATTCCCTCTTGTAAGAGCAATTTTTCTTACATGAATGTGCTTAATTGTAGATAGCACATCATAGAGACTCATTAATTACAATAATGATTTTTGGATCAATTCGGAATTGTCTGATCATGGTTGTCACAAGATTTTCTGTTAATATTAGAAACTAATACATATGATTTACTTTTTCAATAAATATTCCACTGATGACTAGAATAAAAAGAGATTGAATTTGACAGTCATTCCTAAAAAATTCATGGAGAGCAAAATTTGAGCCTAGCACAACTGACACGGAGTATATCATCGACAATATTTTAAGCTTATACATATTTCTAAAGCTTTGAGTTATTTCTCTGCGGCCAAAGAGAGCTTTAGTCAAATTCAAGCAGTTTTTATTTTCTTTTATTTTCTTTTTTTATTTTCAATCTGTTATAGTTTTAAGCGTTAATTTGATGATCATTCTTATGCAAATCCCCATATCAATCACTTGTTACTATTTAGCTGCGCAACTATTTGTGCTTGTGAGTGCTGATTGGCTGGAAACAGGTACTGTTAATTTTAATGAAGTTGTCTGCTCTTTGTAATGCTTGACCTTTGCTCCTTTCAAGTAGTATTGTTAAAGTGCAAAGACCTGCGGGGTTTTATAAATGTAAAGCATTTTTTGATGAGCAATTAATAGACGAGATTTTTTGGATCATATTTTGAGAAAAGTGTAGAAAGCTCCATTTTCAAATTGTAAGCACCCTAATGAGACAAATGAATACTTATTGATCGGATTGTCTTTTCGTTGATAACAGCTTCAAATTTGGGCAAAATCAAAAAAGGCAAAGACCAACAAGGCTTTTCAGCACCTTCTTTTTTATCACAGGGCAGTTTTATTGCACTGATGAAAAGACACAGCCCAGTTGATAAAATTTAACCTAACTTGCGATGATTTAAATATTTGTACAGTTGACCTGGAGCTACGGCGTCAAAGCCTTACAAATTTTTTTGCTTCCTGATATGGCATTTTTACCACATCAACATGTCTCTCCAAAATTCAAATTTGAAAATCTCCCTTTTTTTTGTCGAATTAGTTTGAAAAAGGTTGTAATAAGGTCAGCTAAAAGTTATAGAGAACGTGAGGCCAAAAATGCCAAACTTAAAACAGATAATAAAAAACTAGAGATGTACGTAGCTGTACCAAATTTTATTTAGATTACTGCAATTTTAATAATACCGAGTTCTTCACACAAATTTCACAATGTATTTATCATATTCATAGTGTCTTTTGTTACCGGTGCTGTTTATGTTGTATTTTGTTACTACGATTCCTACTTTGATATTATTATTATTATAACATTATTATTACTATTTTAATATTAGCGTTGCATTGGCATTTATATTACATGTAGAGATTAGCTTCCAACCAAAGGCAAGCTAGATTTTAGTTTTACGATTTTTTTCTTTAAGAAGCGTGAATCTGTAGTAATACTCAGCCTAAGTAGTTTTAATTTGATGATAAAAATGGTTGACATGTTTTTCTCATTAAGCCCATCTATGCAGTGAGCTGGCAGCAATTTTGTTAGCTAGTTACAATTTACTGTAGCTAGATGGTTGGTCTTGTCATATAGCTATCTCTCATCATTTAGCTATTACCACAAAGCTTTCCGCATCAGCGGTTGACCATTAGGAACCACTTTCGTCAAGTGAAATTGTTTTTAAAATTATGAGTTTTGTTCAGTTTTGGAGTATGGCATAAATTGAAGTAAAAGGAGCATCTTTAGCTTGGTGATTTAAAATGCCTGACCTGTGAACAGAAGATTGAAATTAAAAATTCTCAGAAAATTTTTGGCAACCGCAGGATGCAGCAGACAAACTCAAATGGTCTCAAACATAAACTACGGAGATAGTGAAAAATGTCAAGCAAGGACCATCTATACAGATGGTCAACGTAAAATTATTACAAAATTGACCTAATCAATTTTCAGTGTGAAAATTGAAAGAGAATAGCTGATCACATGATCAACTTCAGACCTGGTTGCTGCGGTGTAATGCTCTGGGTTGCATGCAGGTGGGTTCAAGTTTCTAAAAGACTGACAGAAAGGGCATTTAGCCTTGAATGACTTTCACTTTCGCCAACTCTCTCTTTCACCTGCTCAACTTCTCCATTCACTCTTTCGTCCGCTATCTTTTTCGCCCGCTCTTTCTTTCGTCCGCTCTCTTTTTTGCCCACTCTCTTTTTCGCCCACTCTCTTTCGCGCCCATTCTTTTTCATCCGCTCTTTTTTGTGCCCGCTCATTTTTGTCTCATTCTGGAGAAATGGGGGAAAGATCTCTCTCTTTAGCCTGCTCTCTGATTGGCCCACTCTTCTTTCACCTGCTGTCTTTCACTTGTTCTCTCTTTTAACCGCTTTCTTTTTTGCCAACTTTTTCTTTTGCCCGCTCTCTCCTTCACCCACTTTCTCTTTCACCCGCTCTTGCTTTTGTCCGCTCTCTCTTTCCTCTCGCTTCCTTTTCCATCTGCTCTTTCTTCCGCTCTCTTTCGCTCGCTCTCTCTTTCGCCTGCTCTCTCTTTCGCGCGTTCTCTCTTTCGCCTCCTCTTTCTTTCGCCTCCTTTTTCTTTCGCCTCTACCTTTTGCCACATACATGAAAACACATGGATACTAGCCTGCGTACTGAAAAACAGTCATCTTACTAAGGTTCAGCAAATGCAATACACACTGTTAGACAGTTCACTATTACAGCAGCTAAGTCTATCAGGAATGACATAAAATTATGTAGCTGAATATCAATACGTCTCGTTTTCAGTAAAATCTCCTTTGCTAAAATGTGTAGCTTTCCTTGCTTTGAACAAAGAATGTAGCCATAATACTTCATTATCAAATCATTGGTGGTAGAGCTCACATCTTGGAAGGTTTTTGTAGGTTCTACTTTGAGTTCATAGCGTGCCAAGCTCCGCAGGTGGCTAGAGAGATTAGAGACGAATACATAGACACTATGGCTAAAGTCTACCTCAGCTATTTTAAAGCTTACTCAACTAAACTGATGAGATTGCAGGTTGGTTCAGTACTATTCTCTCATTTGACTCTCTCTCTCCTCTTTCTACTTTCCCTAAGATAACATCGACACAAAAATGTTGGAGATTGCGGGTTGGCTCAGTTGTATGTTCCTCTTTCTACTCTCTCTCCTCTTTGTGTCCTTTTTTCCACTCTCTCCTTAAAATAACATCAACAAAAAAATTAGAAGACCAATTATACAGCGAGTCTGTATGATGCACACAGGCTAGCGAGCGTAATGTACACAGACTAGTCTGTATGATGTACACAGACTGGTGAGCACGGTGTACACAGACTAGTCAGCATGATGTACACAGACCAGTGGCCAATACCACAGCTATTAAAAGGAGTTGGTAGGTCTTCAGAAAAAGGGAGTACATTATATTGAAAAATATCTATTTTTGTCCGAAAACGAATTTTTGTCATGGAAACATAGTGAATAACCAGGCTCACAACATGATCAGACCAAGACGGCACACTTCCATTAATTGTCTCTTTTGTCGGTATATTCTCTACTAAATGCTTCTTTTCTCAGACGCATATTATTTATATTAATAAAAACTGTCTGTTATGTCATCAAAGTTTTAGCAAATCATAGACTATCATCTTGGGATAGTTTTGTCTTACCAACTCGCATTACTGTTGCAGGTCGAGAAAGTAGCCGGCAAGGATGATTTACTAGGAGTCGATGATTCTAGTCGCAATAAAGATATCCTTTTGGTTTGTAGACTTCGGAATCTTTTTAGTCTCTACACCTGACAGGTGTTTACAAAAATTTAGATAATATTTTTTCGAGTAACCGGCTAGTTTGACAACTATTCAGGACTTAGCGGGTCTTAACAAGATGCGCCACTGTCCTGTTTTAGGTTGGTCTAAAGAAGGCTAGTCACCGTTTGGGTGGTCTAGAAAAAGCAAGTATCTCTTTGGGTGGTCTAGAACAATTCTAGTCACTGGTTTAGTGGTTGACACGAATAGCTAATGGTTAGATGAAGTATGAGTCGTTTAAAAAATAATGATGAACCAACTCACCAAATTAGTCTGGAACTAGTAGACTAGTCTAGAACTAGTGTTTCCATGGTAACAGATCATTGACCATGCTCAGACAAACAAGTTTTTTTTGCCAATTTTACTGATTAAGTCGCTCCCGTAAAATCTGAGAGTCCAAATAAAAGACGAGGCGAGCTTTGACAACTTGTTTATAGCTAGAAAAGTAAGCTTTTTGGTATGTATCAATTCACATGACTTACCTATAGAATCTAACTTGTTACGTGTTCATCCTTGACCGAGGTGTACGTTTCTTCTCCAAACCTTCAGTCAAACAGAAGTCTTCTACATTCACCCTTGGTACTAGAGGCAGCGTGCTCACCTATGAGTTGGAGGCACCTGCTGTTGTGCCTCACACTGCCAGCAAAGATGATAGAAAGGTGAGAGTTAGAACCGTCCTTTTTTGTAGCCTCATTTATTCTCATTCGTTCGCTAAGCTTTTTTACAGCGATACTGTAATGACGCCTGTTTAGCTTGGCCAAGAAGTAGCTCATATTTTCATAGGGCGATATAGTAGAGTGATGATTGTGCAATTCTTCATGTCACAGTTGTTTCCTTAAGAGGTCAAGGACAAAACAAGCCATAGATGATCAAAACAGAAAATTGCTACTTTTAATTGTCGTTATTTATCATACACTAAAGCTAGTCTGCAGCTTTGCGTACTGCACCGCATATAAGTGCAAGTTTCCAGGACACAAAGATAGCGCATTATGATATGCAAATACACAAAGATATGCACACGAGTTTCATTTCCAAATAGCAATGCTGAACCATGGTAAAGTTAGAGTGATACAGCTGTTTCCATGATGGGAATACAGGGCTATAGGGGACCCTGTCGACACGCTCTCGCTGTATGGAAATTGTGTAATTGTTTTCCTTGATTATTAACAAGCTTTGTTTTGCCAAAGTGTATCACAATGTATTTTTGTTTGATTACTTTGTCGTTACCCAGTGAGCCATTTTTTAGGATTATAGCTGGTTAATATACATGCGCCATTTTTTAAAATAGTTTTGTTTTCAATTTTAAATCATAAAGAATTTATTTTAAATAAAATATCTTTTTTGAATAGAACTATCTTAAATTAAAAAATTTATCACAATCAAGTTTAGTAAAGTTTTCCAAAATGAAATAATATTATTTTAAAGGTTGACTTGCAACAAAATTCACATTACAGTTATTTGGTATCAAAATATTCACCATGTCTTACTCTGTTGTATTGTAAGTGCCAAATATGTGGAAATGTGATTACAAGCTCTTAAAAGCTCAAAAACGAAAGCCGCGGTAGATTGGAATCTCTTTATTTCGATGACGTAACCACGAAATTTGGTTATCGTCTTGTCACGTATGTTCTCACGTGAATTGAAAGTTTTATTGATCATGAACGTAATCGTGCTTAATCGCCCACGGTTGTACACTGATGTCATCCATTAGCCATTTTTAGTATCCAAACTTTCACATTTATTTCTGGTTTAATCCAATCAAGTTGAGTTTCACTCAGTAATGCATATTAACATTGCAGTTCATGCTTTCTTACTCACAGGTTGAGCGCAAGGTCAAAGGCTATATGCCTGGGGATGTGAAAGAATTCAGTAGGTATTAGGTCAGTAGGTGACTGGTCAATAGGTTATGTTCTTTGAACAATTCAAATGGAGAGAAGGATTTTAATTTTGCATTTAAACTCATAACAAAGTGCATTATTAACGCACGCCCGCGGTAGTGCAAAATCAGAACCAGGCAAAAAAGTTCCCAATTTCATCAATTGTTCTGCAATAACTAATATAAAAAGTTATTTCGCTGTGAGTAGGATTTGAACCTAAGCGGGAAGATCCCATTGGATTTCGAGTCCAACGCCTTAACCACTCGGCCATCACAGCTTACAATGCAACCACTTAACTTTGGGTACCATCATCCGCCAAATTCACAATCAGTTCGTTATAACATAACTAGCAAGGTTTCCCTTTAGTCTTATCTCATCGTCAGAATATTGTACCTTTAAATGTTGGATCTTTCTATATTGGCTTAGCTTTTAAAGGTACAACCTTTTTCAGGTAATGTTTTCATGTTAGTTATCATGGGTTTGCAAAATCTTTGAATTTCATCTCTGTGCACATCTTTGCTAATCATATTTTAATGACTTATGTGTTGTTGTTCTCGCGATAGAGCGCAACACTTGATAGAAATTCGTAGAGTGTTGCTTGGTCTAGTCAATCATGAAAAATATTGGATAGTTAAAAAGCTAGCTTGAAGGGATGGTGCCTCACCTTTTTTCTTCAAACTTCATATTTTCTTTCTACCAAACTTCAGTATATTGTTATAATTATACATTATTGAATTTATAAATGATGTTTTGTTTTTATATCTATGTATGATTGTATGTCATATCAATTCATTCATTGATTGTTGTCTCAATAAGATTAACTGAGCTTGTTTTATTTGGTCAGAATCATCTTTTGAAAATTAAAAAGAGCGGTCTTGCAGGAATCAACTATTAAAATTTCAAAATTATCTTTTTGCGAAAGTGAATTTTTGAAAATTAAAATGAATGTTCTTTCAGGTATTTGATGTATGATCTGGAACTTTGGTGGTAACGTGGTAGTCTTTTTTTTGTGTTTCATGATTTAGGTTTTGGAGTGTAGTGTAAAGAAAACTCACATTCTGGCCAGTTTACGGGCTCGACTAGAAAACTTAGAGCTTGTTGCCAACCAGTCAACTTATATTAACAATTATAAGTAATTATAGCTTTATATCTGATATATCTGTGTGAAGGGGTATGCAGTATATGGTAAGAGTGTCGAAATAGTATGAATGGCGTAGCTGTGTGGTTGGACGATTGTCTACAAACTTGTGGTTGCAATCTTTGTGAGTTCAACTCCAGCAAGAAGTGCATTTTTCATTCCAAAATTTAAATCACTATAGTTAGTCCGATGGAAGACAAACATTGAGATTTCATATATCTGTGTGCATAAATACAATCATGACAGAAGTGTAAAACGTGAATGCTGCTACTCGGGTGTCCTTGGATGAACCTCATCTTTATATATGAGTCATTAAGCTCCGCCACTTTTGTGATGCTCATATGGCTGACATCCAGCTGATGGCCTAACCTTGATGATGAATCGGCTTGTTTTATAAAATCCATCGTTTTTTTACGTCATCAAGTCGTTTGCACATGCGCTCGTTCACGAAAAAGCCGCCATATTTGTAGAAAACGATCGTTTTTCTTTTATTTACTAGTTCTTTTAGGTTTTATTTTGTTACTATAATAAAAAAATTGCAAACAAGAGCATTGTTTTCAAAAATTCATTGCAAAAGCTTCGTGTTTTTAACGATAAAATAGTCTATAAAGATGGCCGACAACGATAAAATGACGTCACGAAAAAACGAAGGATAGCTTTTTCTTAACCGAAATTGGTTATTTTATTTGAAAAGAACTTGTTTTTAAAGATAAACTTACAAAAGTCATTTGCGATTGTTTTTTATGTTTGAGGTGATCTGACCGCTAGGATGTGTACAGACTAAAATTGACAACCTTGATCACCATTAAAATGCTCAGATCGAATGAAAATATGATTATGGCGTCTCTAGTTGCGAAGAGACCGACAGAAAAAAGACGCATAACTTGAATGCAATAACTGATATCAACTATAGTAACGGTATCAACTAGTGATGTCATTTTATCGCGTATTGTTCTTCTGAGCTTTTTGACCGTGATCAAGTTTTTAATCTTAAAACAACAGTCAGATCATCTGAAACATCAAAAACAATCGCAAATGATAGAAAAATATCAATATTTCTGACAAAACCTACTAGAACTTATTTTTAAGGAGACCGCTAAGCAAAAGGTTTAATATTTCTAGATGGCGATCAACTAGTGGCACTTGTAAATTTTATATTAATATGCTGTGCTACTCGGCGTTGCCCGAGTTTTAAAATCAGTTTATAAGCAATAAGAGGTAACCAGAGTTGCCTGCTACTCGCTATAAGCCTGGCACATTGCCAATGGATAATTTGAGTAAGCTTACTAATAAGAGCTACCCTTATGACGTTGAGCCATCGCTTTGTGTCGTGACCGAAAGCAGTAGCCTATTTGAGCCGATATAGTGACATATATTGCCTAGCAAATCTATCAAAGTCGCGTGGTTTAGTTAGTAAGGTGTGTAACTGGCAACCGGGAAGTATTGAGATCAAATCTGGTGCTGTACGGATTCTTTATTCCAATATTTTAATAGCTATAGCTGGGGAGACACACATACACACCAATATTGAGAAATATATAAATAGATATATAGATAATCTGGGCTAATTAAGGTAGTTTCTAAACCTTTTGTCGCACACTCATGTCCTTTGCTATTTGTCAGTCGTTGGAGAAACTAAAGTTACTGACCAGATATTCATCTTTTGTAGTTTTCATATGAGCAGCTCTTCAGGAGTCTTCAGTTCACCTTGCTAGATAATGCCTGTAGAGAGTACCTCTTTATAGCAGAGTTCTTCATGCTTAGTGGCGCTGCCGCTGCCGAGATGTTCAATGCTGTTCTCGGCAAAACACTCGACATAATTCTGGTTAGTCACTCATCTTCTCGGAGTTTTACTGTACAAGTTGCCTTGCTTGACAACTAGGGGCATGTTCTGAAAACTCAATCAATAAGCAATTCTGCCTTAAGTAAGCCCTCTCCCCTTAGATCCTCTGTTGATAAGCATTTTGATGGTAGTGACTACTTTATGGCTATTTACACTGTGATGTACTTCTTCACATTCTTTCTTTAATATCGGCTTTATAATAACAAGTGTAAACTAAACAAGTACATTAAATTTTAACTTGTTCTTTTTTATTTAACTTTCACTTTTGCATGTCAAGCTGTAAACAAATGTTAGGTTACTATATAGTACATTGCGGTATATGTTATGTATGTTTTATTTACTTCACTTTTTTTGTAACCAACATTTTTGTGTACCATTTGGTCTGTTTCTATGAAGCTTTTACGTTAGCGAGTCATATTTTTGACAGTTTTTAATTGCTGTAACTCTCAAGGTGTAGTTAAGCGAGTCTGTGCTTTAGTGAGGACAACTTGTATGTCAGAATAAGACATCTGACTGCATGAAAGTAGATAGATTATTACACTGACAGACCTCTCATCGTTATGGAGATTGAGGTCTCACACTCAGATGTTAGCTAATGTGTTGAGGTCATTGATCCTAAAGATTTGTAGATTAAGTGCGAACCAATAGATGGTGTTTTGCCATTCAATAACTTATCAGCAAGACTTGTGACTTTATGCATGCGTAAAGCCTGGTTCTCATAGACGCTGCGAGCGCTGGTGGTAAGATCGCAGGGCTATTGGCAGTGAACTGGGAACCTATGTGTCAAGTACCATTGATAGTTGCCGGTGGTCAATGCAAGAGTTCAGCGCTGTTCAACTTTCGCAAGGGGCATCAGGCAAAACTTTCCCGATATACAAGTGAAGGTCCTACTAGGGTACAAGTGAAGGTCAACGTTTTCAAAATGGCATGGCAAGTGACCATTTTTCATGCGATCATTAAGGATGCAGCTTTATTTGAACATAGCCTAAGCCGCCCAGGCTTGCGTCGCAAGTGTTTTGCTGCACAAGATTATTGCCAGAGTCTCGTAGCTGATATGGGAACCAGGCTATTGTAACTACACGGAGAGTATATTTAGTGAAACGTAGTAAAGTGTTCTTTGGTACTATTTACTAAAGCAACTTATATATATATATATATATACACACATGTATATTGTATAATATAATGATTATATATGTATAATATAGTTCTCCATATACCGATTACTCAGGCGATCTCTCACGATGCATTGGACTTCTGAGTGTACTAGTTATATTAATAGCAGTGTCATGCTGTCAAACTATCTGGAAATTGTGTTTTTTATTTCCCTTGCAGAAGGAGATTGATCTACATGTGAAAGAGACATACGACTCTATCTCACTATTTATATGCGTGCAGATTATAAACAAGTACCAGATCATGGCAAGTGAAAGGAGGGTGCCTGTTTTAGTCAAGTAAGTCTGGTTTTCTCTCTTTCATCTCGTTTTTTTGTCAAAAAGATTTTCCCACGCGATCACATGTTTAAAAATTAGAAAATGTAAGTTTTACAAAAAAATTTTGGTAACAATTTCTGGCAGGAAAATATTTTAAAGTTTAGATTTAAACGTGTTTCGGTTAAAATTGCATTTCGACGTCTGCAGGTATTGAAGTTGCATCATTTTTGTGGGAAGCAGGTAGCGGGTGGTCGGTTATTCACAAGTGTAACTAGATCTATTCATCAATTTAGTTTCAGGTTTGAAACCAGATAAATGAGTTTCTAATGTATTGAGGTTGGTTGATAGTTTAGCAGGTTGAATTGAAATGAGTTGTATAACTGCCAGTTTATTTTATAAAGGATAGATATTCATTCTTTGCAATTATTCTGGGCAAAAAGGTAAGTCGAGTTAAGTTTAGTCATTGCTGTCCGAGAAAATCTTTGAGCAGTGTTCACCTATGTAATACTTTTGAAGAAATTATTGAGAGCGAGTTTGCATAGAGTTGATCAAGTGGATATATAGGCCTATTACGTATGAAATTATGTGCTCACGTATGTACCAACATTTTGAAGTTCTATTTGTTGTAGTCATATTCCTCCATTTAATTACATACGATATTACACAAACCTCTCTAATCAAAAGTTAATGACATGTTCTTAGTTACGAGTAAGCCTTGAGAGCATTATCTATAAGAGCTTCCTTGGGTTCTTATCAAATTGATATGTTGTAATAAGTACCTTGAGTCAGATAGTGTACTTTAGTATGCAACTGATAAGCCCTACAAACAAAAACTTTATTTCCTTTTTCACCTCGTTTCTGAGGCGACATCACTGACCTACTGCAGGTATATTCTTGAATTAAAAAAAACCCAGTTTAGCCAAGTCAGGAAATATTTGGCTTTGAATAGCGATTTTCTTTTTGAGTTAATATTTTTTGTTTAGCCTAATTTGGACTTTATTTTTTATTGTGTTTTCATGGGTCATAAATGAGGTCATTCACGTAAGGTAAATAATTATTTATTCTTTTGCATTTTAGCTTTAAATTTCAAAGTATATTCGGTGTAGTATAGTGTTCAGAAAATAGTGCAATGTATAAAGGTTTCATTAATGCAATTTTCATATATATATATATACAGTATATGTATACAGTTATGTACAGTGTATGTAATATATGTATATATATATATATATATATATATTTATTTATGTGGACCTACAGTTTACATAAGCACATCATATAAACTGGGCAATTGGCTAAACAAGACTGCTCACCATCCCTATGAGTCTATTTTAACTCTATTTCAACAAGGGTCAACTGTACCGAATTATTTATCGATTTTTAAAGATTTTTTAAAGTGGAATCATCACTCGTCTCTTCATAGAAGGAAGTCTATAGCCTTGAACTAAAAACATAACATAACTAAAAACCATTTGTATGTTTCATGATTGGATGATGGATCAATTTAAGATGGCCTCTTCCTGTCACCACATGTGTTTTTTTAGAAGCAAACCCTTAACCTTTTGTTCGCAGATCAAGTTCTTACAAATACAAAGGCTTATAGCTTATTCATTTAGCCAGTTGTGGAAAATTTAGACTGAGATAAACAGAGAACAGTGCGGAACTTGGACTAAGAGACAAAGATAAAAAGAGTCCCACACTAAATTTTTGGCTATGGTGAACAGAGAACAAGGAAGCCACACTAATTTTGGGTTATGGAAAACAGGGCACCCATATGAAAATTTTGGGTTATGGAGAACACAGGACCCATACAAAAATCTTTGGCTATGGTGAACAGAGAACAAGGGAGTCACACTAAATTTTGTACTATGGCATCAAAATTATTGGAGTTATATATTGAATTCTAATCAAAGTGACTTCTAGAGCCTTACAAAGAGTAGCGTTTAGGTGCTTGTAAAAAGCTCATAGGACTGTATTGATAAGAAGCTTGATATGATCACCTGCACATGTATTTGTATTTTATGTTTTTATATTGAACTATTTGAAGAATCAGTTAAGGTTACTGTTTTCTTAAATATTTGTTTTAGGTGTCTGAAAAATTAATTATTCCAAATTATTCGAGATTGTTGAAAGTTACTTTTTATTGCATTTGGCAAGCTGCCACATCCGTCAAAAGTCAGAACTAGTAAAACAGCTAATGTTTAAACCATTGTTGGTGTAATATTCTCGTCTCCCAGATGTACCCTCTCTTTCTGTTAAAATAATACCTTCGTCTCCCAGGTGAACCCTCTCTTTCTATTAAAATAATACCTTCGTCTCCCAGGTGTACCCTCTCTTTCTTTTAAAATCTTTGTTAGGTATTTGGATGCAGTGCAGAACTTACTTCAGCCGAGGTTTGAGTTCGTCTTCTACCAGCACATACATTCAATACAGACGTGTGATGTGAGCCGTCTCGGGCAGGTCGACCTTCAGCCACATTTCATAAGCAGACGTTACGCTGAGCTCTGTGCCGCTATTATGGCTCTTAATGAGGAGGGGGAGAATGACCAGGCTGTCCGGTATGTTCTTGATCTCTTATATTGATTTGAACAGGCTTGTGTGAGAATAATTGTACAGATAGCAATTATTTTGTGTTTTACATAATTTTTTACATTTTCTTTCCCTCTGCTTATCCATAAGCATTTGTGGGATTTTTTTCCCATACCAATGTGATACAGTGGTACTTCAGTGATCGATCAATCTCCTTATTCTAACAATTTGGAGCTCAACCAAAAGTTTTGAGCAAAATTTTCATCGCAATTCAAACAGGTTTTTGGAGCTCGAGCTATTTTAGTAGAGCCAGAGGACACCGAGTAGAGTTGAGTGTACTCTTTGGCTTTTCTTCGGAATTCTATGAGTATTTTAGTTGCGTCTATTCGACTCCAGCTGTCAACAGAGTAGGGGAGTAAGATGTATACAGTTCATTTCAGTGTTTTTGCCAGACTTTCCAGTGTTGTTTTATCTAGATACATAAGTCTTAAAGTTTGTCGTCGTCTTTCAATGTTTGGTGGCTGTCCAGCTAAAGCGATTGTAATCTAGAAATGAAAAATTCGTATTGCAGAAGATTGGATCTTGGAACTTCCCATTCATAACGCGACAAGCAAACTCATTAAGCTATGCGGGATGCATAGTAGATGTGACGTTCATTTAAAGGGTGGCGCTCTATTTTTCAGCCCTTTTCTGTAGTGGCATTTAAATAGACGTGGTGTTCAATTAGAGGTTTTACGGTATACTCTTTTTCAGTGTCTGATCAGGTTTGTGCTGTGTTGCTGAATCGTTTGCTCCAACATCATTTTGGTAAAATTATATCATGATGTCTAATCAAGATGTTCTCAATGAAGTTAGCTCTATGGTATCACAAATTTTTATAGCTGAACAAAACCAAAAACATTCTCTATCCTTCATTTTTTTGTGACGTCATTCTATCGTTGTCTGCCATCTTTATGGAGAACATTTATTGTTAAAAACACGAAGCTTCTGCAATTAATTATTGGAAACAATGCTTTTTTTTGCAAATTTTTTTTTTTAGTATCAAAACAACACCAAAAAATACTATTAATAAAGAGAATGACTATCGGTTTCTACAAAGATGGCGGCTTTTTTATAGACGAGCGCATGTGCAAACATCGTGATGACGTCAAAAAAACTATGGATAAATGAAATGTTTTAGTTTAACAACTAGTTGTATGTGTGTCACTGTTGGTAGTCTTTTTATCCCCATGGCTACTGAACAGTCACGTATGTCCATCTTTCTACAGTAACAATAAGGACATCCTATCCTCAATCTGGAGCCATTTTAAGACCTCATCATGGCTCACTTCCATTCCATAGGTTGTTGTCGCAGCTGGAACTTGAGATGCAAACATGGCTGCTGAAGATGGCTGCTGAATTCTCTCATAGGAAGGACCAGCTCGTATTCCTTATCAACAATTACGATATGATAATATCCGTTGTGGCGGTGAGTGCCATCTCCAGACTCTTAGAAGCTCTGGCTAATGCTTAGTTAAATTGAGTTTTGCTGTACGTCGTGTTACATAATTTACTTCTTTGTGCAACGCAGCTCGGCACAGCATTTGTGTGTAGCCAAGGGTTGCGGGGTGAGGCTTTGGTAGGTTTTGTACAAAACGTTGCTGATTAGTGAATATAATTAATTAGCCTAACATATTAGTATTATACCTAAACAAAAAGAAACGTTTATCTGTCTGCTTTGAGCCATTAGAGAATATGTTTGCAGCCGACGCTGAGCTTAGTTTAGCTTTGCAAAAAATTAATTTTTTTATCGCAATTTTTTCTTCACGAAGACCAGTCATGTCAGATGTGTTACAGGTATCGAGGGTTCACTAATTGTAGATGAATGCACTTGTAATCTAAATATAAATTCCAAAGTTTGTCGTCTATCGTTGTTCGGTGTCTGTTCAGTTATAGCGTCGAAAATTTAGAGAAAATAATCTTTATCGCTGAAGATTCGTTTCCAAAACCATTCATTTACAAGGCAACACGCTAACCTATTAAGCTACACATAATGCAATGGATTCATTGGGCAATATAAGTCATTACCTTGGTTAAAATACACATTGCAACTCTGCGTTACACACAACGTCACTAAAGCTTTTTCTCACGGTTATTGTTAGTACATTTAGCTATATACTAGCCAATGGCAACTACATTATCTGCCACAGTTTATAAGCTGTATTAATACCTGTGCAACGCCACACCTTGGGCTAGTGATTATTTATATGCAGCAATAGTACTGCAGAGACTGATTATATTATTAAGCAGCAATCATAACTTTGTAAACTATAATAAGATAGGATAATTCATTCAACTCGTAACAACCTTCACTTGTTACTCATAGTCATAGTGACAAAATAACCAAAAAACTCTCCAAGCTTTTTCTGCAAGACATTTGTAGTCTGCTTTATGGAATCAAAATATTTTTCACAGACCGTGTGTTCAAAATTTACAACGTGCAGTGCCCTTAACGAATATAATATAACGTATATGTCCCATTGGCAAATATAAAGTTTTACCAAATATTTAATTTTAATAATTTAAATTTAAAGTCCCGGTGAATAGATTAAGGACTAAAACCCATGTAACAGTGATGCGCTCATGAGTGATGCATTTTTGGAGTTGCTTTCTCTTGTAAGATTTGGTAATAAACAGCCTTTCCAGACTTGGAAGATCTATTATTTTGGATTATGTGAATAACTCATTGATTAGGTTTCTAAGTTGTTGCATATTTTGATTTGAAGATGAACCCAACACTAGCTGATTAATAAGGCATCACTTAATGATCTGACAAATTGATCTGCGTGAGTTTTCCTTTTTTCAATTTTTGGTTAAACAAAAGAATCTCGGTATATAAGTCTTGTCACTATTTCTTTTTGTCAACAGGAGCACACGTCTTCAGAAAGTCACCATATGGATGCATTCAAATCACTGCTTACCTCCCGCACCCAAGAGTACATAGAGGAGGTTCTCGCTCCTTACTTTGGAGGAATCATGGCCTTTGTTAAGGAGGCGGAGTCTCGGCTAGAACAGAATAGCGCTAGTGACTACGCCCAGCATGAGCGTATGTATCCTCAGTGTACAGATGTACTCTCAGTCTACAGTTTTGTCAGGTTGCTTTCCAACTGATCTGGTTTCGTTTATGTTTAACTAAAGTGTGAGAATGAAGCTAAATAGTGCAGGCAACCGGCCCTTTGGCTAACCACGGATAGTCTCTGTTTAGTGAATGTTATATAAATAATACTTTAGTAGTATTATTAGTGTACCATAGGCGATCGTCATAAGTGCTGGCAAAGCAAAGGGAATAAGTATCTTTGCAATTATCCTGAAATGTCAGTAGGCAGTCGATCAGCTCAGTTGTTGAAGTGTTGGTCTAGCAAGTGGGATATCATCGGTTCTAATCTTGCTGTGGGCAACAATTTATTGTAGTTGTAACCCTGATTTGAACAGACATTGCTTTTTTGTTAAATATGTCATTAAAGCATTTCTTTAAAGCAGTACCTTTAAATTTATTCTTTTTAACCTAAATTTAATTACGGTTGAAAATTATTTCATTTTACTTTTTTTATTCTTTTGTGAATAAAGTGTGTATGTTGCCTTTTGCATTCAGCATCCTAAATCTAACTCTATCAGTTTTAACACATATTTTTTTATCTCGTGGTTTTGTCTATGTACATAAAAAAGGTAAGTGTATATGTTTAGGACTATACATTGTGATGTGTTTTTTTATAACTGATAGTTATGTCTCTATGTCTATGCTAGTTTATCTTTACTTGTAGAGAAGATTAATCAGCTGATCAGGGGTTTCAACGCTGACTGGAAGAGAGCTATAGATAATATAAATGCTGACGTAATGAGAAGCTTCACCAACTTCAAGTCCGGTACGCAGATCCTGCAGGCAGCGCTCACTCAGCTTATTCAGTTCTACCATCGTCTTCAGAAGGTCATGTCGCAGGCACCTTTCAGAAACTGGCCAATCAAAAATGAGCTTATTAATATTCATAATATTATGGTGGAAGTTAAAAAACATAAGTTTAGTTTCTAATTGACTTTGGTGGTTTTATTAAATTTGAAATATTTATTAAGTTCCTTTTTATTATTATAATAAAGTGATAAAATATTTTGGACTCTCTTAATAGGCTCAGCCTTATAATAAAAGTGTGACATCAGAGTGATGGAAAATTTATACAGTAGCGGTTCTATTTTATGTTATAATTTATGTTAAGATTGATTAAGATTCGTCTCCTCCTTATGGGCTCACTCGCGTAGTATAGAGTACAGTCGACACTCCTACAACATAAAGATGGGATTGCGTCAAAGTTCATTTGATTTTAACAGAAAGTATTGATTTTTTTCTATCAGTTTATATGTTGTTTGTTGTTGCAGGCGATCTCATTGTCGAGATATTTGAAGATTGAAATCAACAAAAATTGATCACAGTAAAAACGCTCAGAAAAAAGATGTGCCCAGACTTGCCCAAAATAATGAATGCAGTGAGACAGTCCGTCTCTATCTCTCATATTCACATCGGCTATTTTGATAAAAATGTAGTCCTACGCGGCTCTATTGGCATATATTTTATTTTCCCACGGCCAAACAAGAGTGAAGCGATTGATTGGGAGAATTATGATAAATGCACATGTGCACACAACTCCTGAAAAATTATCCGTTAACGGCCGTCACCAAACCCTTGCAACGAAATCCTATCAACAAATTTAACTATTTTTCAGTGAAGTCATTTAAGTATAATAATGATACAAAACGCATATAAACCTATTTAAATATGTTACCAGGCCTTTGAAAGGTTACCGCAAATTCCTAAAACTAACCCATCTGATCGGATTATACATAAGTAGACAGATTTATTAGGACGAAAATCGTCACAAAACGCTTGAAAAGCTTCGTTTAATAAATGTTAAGACCGGAAATTGAAACGCCGAGCGACAGAGAATAGAACGATAAAGTCTTGCCACAAATTGCCACAAAACGCTTGAACAGCTTGGTTTATTAATAGTTTCGACCGACCTACGAAACGCCAATAAAGCCGTGCGACAGATAGTAGAACTGTTTACTGTGTACTGTTTGAGGCGTAGACCGATTTACAGGTATGAAAATGTGGTACACAGTTTATCAGCCTACGTTTTTGTCCAATTACCGAAGGTTTTTCAAATTATCTAGAACATCAGCCAGATTTCTTTACATCCTATCTACAAGGTAAGAGCATTACTACAACGCCCTTTTATGACAAGAATATTTCTTTATTTCACTCCAGTTTGCATGAAACTTCCAGACGCGTAAATGCCAACGCTTGCTCTCTGTTACATATCGCTGTCAAAACCATTCTACATTCATCACAACCAACTTTCAAACTGTATATTACACATCAGTTTGCCGTTTAACTTTTAATATTGCATTTCAGAGATATAATAAACATATTTCTTTATTGTTGGCATTGTTGTTGTTAGTTAAATTACGTACAGTAGGTTAGGTCTACAGCTTGAATTAATATTTATTTTATTATTTTAAAACATAAGTTTGAGATAGTTAAATATTTATTTTATTAATATTTATTTCTGTTACATATCGTTGTCAAAACTGTTCTGCATTCACCACAACCAACTTTCAAACTGTATATTACAATATATTTTACTTGTAATATTGCATTTCAGAGCTATAATAAACATATTTCATTATTGCTGTTGTTAGTTAAATTACGTACAGTAGTTTAGGTCTACCGCTTGAATTAATATTTATTTTAACCAACAACCAACTTTCAAATTGTGTATTACACGGCAGTTTGCCATTTACTTTTAATATTGCATTTCAATATAATAAGAGATATAATAAACATATTTCATTATTGCTGCTGTTATTTAGATTACGTACAGTAGTTTAGGTCTACAGCTTGAATTAATATTTATTTTATTATTGTAAAACATAAGTTTGAGATAGTTAATTATTTATTTGATTAATATTTATTTCTGTTACATTTCTGTTATTTCTGTTGCGCCTTTTTAGAGTCGTGCTCCCTCAAATTTATTTTATATCATCTCAAACAAGTCTCATTTACATTATACTCTGTCGATTCCTGCTGAGAACTACTTTTTCAACAACCAACAGTACCCTTTCTTTTTTCCATTATTACTTTGGTCGTGGGCTGTATGACAGTGGAATTTCTAGTGTATTTGCTCATGATTCCTAGGATAAAATTTTAAATCTAGTTACAAATACATTATTATAAATGTCTCAAACGCCCCAAATAAAAGAAATTAAAAGATTGTCATATTAGTTTCCTCTAAATGCTGTGTAAATATCTGAGTACCGACTACGATTCTGTCAGTCTACGGTAATTAGGTCATCGAGTTAACTTTTCATCATGGTCTTTGTATCAGCGAAGTTCTCAGTTGCTACCCACACCACTCTGGAAACTAGTTAATAAATAAACTAAGCAATCCGCATCTTTGAAAAGAATATATTCGAATATATGGCGAAACCAACTGCATCCCTAAAAAGTCATGTATAGTCTATGTTATCCAGTCATTATTAGTATCAATTTGTAGAAAAGAATTTACTGGTCACATTTGATTAGTTGATTTAAGTACAAAACAAATGGTTTTATGAGTTGATCGAAATAGTGAACGCAAAATGTCAATTTTTTTTAGATCAATTCACCGATCCTGGCAAAAGGTTAATAAAGCCATTTTTGTGCCTGGTTGGCGGTTTGTGGACTCACCTGTTTTCACTTACTCGCGTGGAGCATTAAATCGTTTGAGCTTTTAATATTTGGTTCGTTGGAATTGAGTCGAGCTATGCAAATTTAACTGTCAATACAGCTCTGATTACACTTTATAAATCCATCTATTAGACAAGATTTCAGCACAGGTGACAACGGGTATGATGTATTCAATATGCTCTGCAAATCGGGTTTTGCATTATCTTCGACAATATTATTTTATTATATAATCTTTACAAACCAAAAATTTTTGATCTTGTAGTTTTTATTAAAAACATTCATCAAATTTGTAGGACAAATAATAGGACAAAATAGGATGAAATAGAACAAATTAATCTACTGCAGCAAACTCAAACAAAACATATCATGGTTTGTGCAGCACAAATTCATGTCTTTCTTTCCCATTTATGACACATTCCAGACTGACGCAACTGCTTCACTGGTGGAATCCCATAAACATCCTGTAATCAATAAAACAGATCTAATAAATGTATGTCATTTATAGATGTCGTTCTAAAGCGTATCTACTGAACGCTTTCAATTTGGGAGTTAGATAGATTGCGAGTGTAATTTTAAAAATGAATAAATGTTTTTAAAAAGCATAAGTACGCCGAGCCAACAATTCGAAGCTTTGTTTCTGAGAGTTAGAGATGAGCTTTGATCAATGGATTTTCCTCAATTTCTACGAGTGAGAAGTGAACATAAATTTTATTACAATTATTAGTTTTACTATTGTAGTACAGATTTAATTGTAATGACTGAAGCTTGAAATTAGTCGTTTTTTAATTAGTTAAAATAATTTGAAAAGGTATATCTAAAAGATAATCCACATTGGCAGCAATGCTATTGGTGCGATAGGCGCAGTCATTTCTCCTGATATAGTTGTTATTAGTATGCTAAGGTTTGAAGTTGCATCTACCAATAGCAAGTATTTACTTTGATCATTCAGTAAATTTACATGGGTGAGCAGATGTGCATAGTTCAGCAGACGTACATGATTTGGCAAATGATGCACTATCGTTAAAAGGAAAACCGAAAATTTTAATTCATGCTGCCAATTGGTCTACTAGATTACCAGAGAACTAAAGTTCTGACACCAGTGTTTAAATATGTTAGAATGTTCTTATTTACGATGGGATCCATAGTGAGCAGGATTTTTATCATTGATAAGCTGTGGGCAAGTTGAAAAACTAGCTTTCATTGGTGTCAGAGGTGAGATTATTGTTGATGCAAGTACCAATGCTGCAAGAGGTTTTTAGGGAATCATTCTTGCTGCTGATAGGGTTAACAAGAAAAATGAAGAATCTGTATAATTATACATTTCCTAATGTTGTTCGTTGTATATGTCTATCTATAGCTATTAAAATCTTGGAATAAAGAATCCCTAAAACAGAAGATTTGATCTTGACACCTCCCATTCACTAGTCTGACACTTTACTAACTAAACCACACGAGCTTGATAGATTCGCTAGGCAATATATGTCGCTATATAAAAGCACATGGGCTACCGCCTTTGGTCACGGGGCAAAGTGATGGCATAACGTTATGAGAAGGATAGCTCTTATTAGTAAGCTTACTCAAATTATCTATTGGCAATGTGCTAGGCTTGTAGCAAGTGGCAGGCAACTCTCATTACCTCTCATTATTTGTAAGCTGAATTTTAATACCCGGGCAACGTCGGGTAGCACAGCTAGTAGAAATATATAATGGGAAAATTACAAATCATAATGAGAATAACTTGTCTGCTGAGATGCTAAAATAGTTATGGCTTAATGCATGCCAGGAGTTGGAAGAGCTCCAATCTTTTCTCTATGCCATACTTGACCGAAATGGGATGTGGACTGCCAAGCATGAAGCACCACTGGTTAGTCACAATCAACTTCCTCTTTTAAGTTCATGAAACCCATGAAGGTGTGTAGGTCAGCTCTTTCAGTTCAACTTTAGAACTGAATATCAGCCATTAAAAGTACTAATTACAAATATTGGTAAAATTGTATCTGAGCTTGTGAAAGAGAACTTTAATTTTTGGCTGGCCAGGCAAAAAGGAGTCATCTAAAAGGTTTAGAAGTCAATGTTTCCAAATGCCAATTGCAACACACGAGTGGACAATATCTACCTGGAAAAATTAGCCAATTTAGTTTAAATGGTGACACCCAATCACAGGTGAAGATGAGTCTTGATTAGTTCATCGCAGTTAAAGAATAGTGTTGAGTGGTCAATCATAATTGAAAAGGAATGCCCAGACTGTTCACAATTATTCAATAACTATCGAAATTCCGGCGTTGCACGGGTATTAAAAACAGCTTATAAACAGTAGTAGAAAATGTAGTTGCATGTCACATGCCATTAGCCTGGCACACTACCAATGATTAACTTGAGTACACTACTATCCTATTGCTAAATTTACTAATAAAAGCCGTGATAGCAAGCTTTAGAGCGTCGTGTATTCCAAAGTGCTATGCGTATTTTAGCCGACGTAACAAGTTATATCGCCTAGTGAATCATTATGTTTCACGTAGCTCAATTGGTAAGGATATCGCCTGGCAAGCATGAGGTTCCGAGATCAAATCCAGAACCAAGCTGATATTTCTTTCCTAAATTTTAATAACTATAGCTGGCACACCAAACGACAGATTTTAAGATTTATATATATATAGATTAATAGAGAAGTTATGGGTGCATCTTATCAAAAGAGAGAGAAGGAGACTCCAGACGAAAAAGTGCAAGTGAGCTATCATTTTAGAGTCAGTTCTCTTGGGTTGTAATATATTACGAGAGAAAGGGTGGGTAGTTGGGTTTCAAAGCACTACCATTGCTTGCGATTAATATTATAACTGTTACTTTAGATTACTAGCCTTTGTATTCTTTCCCTTCTTGTTTTGTAAACTTAAACCTACAGTAACTCCTAGCAATGCCTTAGAGTGATATTTGAGTTGGGAGCTTCAAGTTATGTACATAATTCTTTACCATATTCAATAAATGTGTTTCAAGACTATGGAACCTTTGTAAAAGTATATCACAGATTCACAGTGTGTGAACACTAATGGGACTTCTGAGGATGGCTCATACAAAGTTAGTGCCAGGTGCAGACGATTTCCTTCCTGTGTTCATCTATGTTCTTATCATGGCTAATCAACCTAACCTGCTCTCATCTATACAAGTAACGAACTGTTTGACTAATTGAGTCAAGCATTATTTTTTATTGCTTGTTATAAATAAAAGGGCATGAAAAAAATGTTGAAATTGATAAAAAGATAACATGAAATAGAAAACTCAGTGTAGTCATAGCCTTAGATAAGTAGCAATTTGTTGTACAATGTCAATGGTCTTTATGGTGAGATAATGGAGGGAGAGGAAATGTACAACTGAACTCACCACAATACAGCAGTTGCCTTTATCAAGATGTGGCTTCAGGAGTCCCTTGCATCAGACGGGAAGGTATTGGCATTCTGCCAGATCTACATTGTTTTGCGCAGTGCAAATTGTATAGTCGCTCTTTAAATGTTGACTTGCAACAAAATTCACATTACAATTATTTGATATCAAAAGATTCACCATGTCTTACTCAGTTGTGTTGTAGGTGCCAAATATGTGGGAATGTGATTACAAGTTCTTAAAAGCTAAAAAACGAACAGTTGACAAAAATCGTCATTGTAAATGCTGTCACTTTTAGCAGTGATATCTTATAACTTGCAGTAAAAATTCATTTAATTGTTTAGCCTTATGTCGAAGGAGTACATATCATTGTCTGATAATCATGACGAGCCTGTTGGTCACCTGTGATATTTGAAAAGTGTTGCAAAAATTATTTGTGAAGTATTGGGTCACATGATCAGATTACGACTTGCCAATTAGACCAGGCGGAAACTAAACTGTAAAGTAGCGGGCATCTATATTTGGTACGGGGTAATCGGTAAAACTCGAAGTGTTTGTCATAAACTAGTGCTACGATAAGTTTTATATTGAGCTTTTTATTGGCCTTTCAATTCATGTGAGAACATACGTGACAAGACAATAACCAAATTTCATGGCTACGTCATCGAAATAAAGAGATTCCAATCTACGGCGGCTTTTCGTTTTTGAGCTTTTAAGAGCTTGTAGTCACTTTTTCACACATTTGGCACCTACAACACAACAGAGTAAAACATGGTGAATCTTTTGATACCCAGTAAGTGTAATGTGAATTTTGTTGCAAGTCAACTTTTAAGAAGATGAACTAGTTTTACCTTTGTGAGAACTAGTCATCATCTAGATTTAGTTGTAAGTATAGTCATACATCGACATACGTACATAATTAATGTGTTTCTTAATACCTCAATTCATATTCATATAGTACATCAAAATAATTTAAGTTGTTGTTACGAACCATTTTATACTTTATGTTAAATATTTCATGCCTCCACCCAACCAATTTTAAAAAATATGCTAACATATTAAATGTCTTACATTATGGAATCTAATGGGAGGTTATCATAGTTGCCAAGTGTTATAAAACTACCTGCCTAATGGATGTAGTGACTTAGCTTCGAAGCTGTACTGCTTAGGCTCTTTTAGATTTTAGTTCTCTTGTTACTGAGTCTGAAATTTTTTGTCTATATATCAAATGTTTTTTAGAAAACCTGTTACCATGGCGATTCGGTAAACTCATCTCACCTGAAAGCAACAAGCGTACCCTACAACCCAAACCTAGCTGGTGGTTGCACTTTGTTGATTTCAGCCTAAGTAGTTGGCTACTTTGTTCCAAAATTAACTAGTGTGGCAGCTTCAACTTTGTATTAAATCAAAAAGAGAAACTCTATAACGCCTGTTCATACCTTGCTTTTGTTTATCACTGAAAACTTACCATAGTACTAATGAGAAAAACATACAGGGCACTCAGTTGCATTTAACTTTACTTGCTGAAGATTGAATACTTTATTAAGGATGAAGTTGACTCGTATAACTCGTTGACTCGTTAACATAGATAAAAAGCGATCAGTTGAGTAAAAATTACAACAGTTTCTGTGTAGAGCGTCAGTCAACATGCTGTTTACTTTGTCCATCTAAACAATCTAAGTCATGCATGGGCAACCTACGGCCCGCGGGCCAAATCCGGTCCGCGAAGGCTTTTCATCCGGCCCGCGGAGACTTTTGATAAATATAATTTTTATTCTTAAATTTAGAAAGTAAAAAAGAATGATCTCAAAAATAAAATTTTCCTTAATGACAATAAAACTCCCTCTATGAGAATCTCATCAATCTCTGCATTCACGAGAGATAATCATAAATAAATAAAAATCATCCTTTAGCATCCATATCCTGGCGTCAACATGACGTTTTCAGCAGTCAAGGACGAATTAGCGCGAAATTTCACTTCTAACCGAGATCACATCTCTACCAGTTTTCCACAAAGAAACCAATCTAAGTTGCTGATACATTTTTTTTTCATTCAAATTTGTTGAACGCATCGAACTCAAAATGTCGTCATCAAAAAAGAGGAAAGTGGATAACGAATTTCGAGTGTTCAAGGAAAAGTGGGTCAATGACTATTTTTTCACACAAATCAAAGAAAAACCGATGTGTTTATTGTGTTCAGAGTCAGTTTCTGTCATGAAAGAATATAATGTGAAAAGACACTACATTTCCAAACACTCGTCTGTGTATGATAGTTTTCAAGGTGAACGTAGAAAACAAAAAGTCGAAAAACTGATGAAAGAATTGAAAGAGCAGCAGACAACTTTTGTCAAGAAACGTCATGATGCCGACAATGTTATTCGTGCTAGTTACATTGTTAGTGAGAAGATCGCAAAACATTCGAAAAATTATTCCGATGGCGAATTTGTGAAAGAGTGTCTACAAGCAGTAGTTGATATTTTGTGTCCAGGTAAAAAAAAAGAAATTGATAACATTAGTTTGTCTTGTAGAGCTGTAACAAGACGGATTGACGAACTTGCTACCAATATAGAAACAGGCTTGAAAGAACTTGCTTCAAAATTTAAGTATTTTTCCTTGGCTATTGATGAAAGTACTGACGTGGCAAATATAGCCCAACTTGCAGTTTTTGTACGTGGAGTTGATGCCGATTTCAACATCACAGAAGAGATGCTTGGTCTTCAAGCAATGAAAGACACTACTACTAGAGAGGATATTTTCCAAGAACTGAAAATATTAATGGCTAAATTTAATCTTCATTTTGATAAACTTCATGGTATATCAACAGATGGTGCACCAGCAGTGGTTGGTAGTAAAGTTGGCTTAACTTCTAAAATTAAGGAGTTAACTTCTATGAACATAGACACAAAAGATTTTTATGTGTTTCACTGCATCATTCACCAAGTCCCTCAAGTCCCTCAAATTTGAGCACGTGATGTCTAAAGTAGTTTCAAGTATTAATTTTATAAAATCTCGAGCGTTAAACCACCGCCAGTTTAAAGAACTCCTTGAAGATATCGAGGCAGAACATGGAGATCTGGTTTACTACTGTGAGGTGCAATGGTTGAGCAAAGGAAAAATGTTAAAACGATTTTATGATTTGAGGAGTGAAATTTTCACATTTATGGAAATGAAAGGCAAGTCTATCACTGAATTAAGTGATGATGGCTGGGTACAGGATCTCGCTTTTCTTGTTGACTTTACTTCATATCTGAACGAGTTGAATTTAAAACTGCAAGGAAAGGACAAATTTGTTCATCGGTTGTACAGTCATATCAGGTCATTTCAAAACAGAATTCAACTGTGGGAAAAACCGCTGAGAAGTGGTAATACTTTCCATTTTCCTACATTGGCAAAACATTGCAAAGCAGATTGTACTTCCTATGCTGATGAGCTTGTGTTAATTCACAAAGAATTCATTAGTAGATTTCAAGATTTCAAATCACAAAAAGCTAATCTACATTTGTCTCTCTTCACCATTTGATGTTAATGTTGAAGAGGCTCCCGAAGAATTGCAGATGGAACTGATTGAACTCCAAGGAAATGAAGACCTAAGACGAGGAATGAGAGATTATTCGTTACTGGATTTTTATAAAAATCTATGTAAAGAAGCATTCCCCAGGATCACAGACTTTGCAAGAAAGAAAATGTCACTATTTGGGAGTACTTACATACGAGCATGTGAGCAGCTGTTTACGAAAATGAAACACACAAAATCAAAAACAAAAACAAGGCTGACTGATAATCACCTTGAAAATAACCTTAGAGTAGCCGCATCCAGCATTTCACCAAAGATTGAGACACTGGTGAAGAAACACCAAGCCTAAATTTCCCATTAGAATAAGGTTTTATTACAATTTTTCTCATTCGTAATTACAAGACTAATAAACTGTGTGCTTCAATATTTTTTTCTCATTTGTAATTATAAGATTAATAAACTGTGTTTCCATAAATTGTTTTTAATAAATATTTTTAGCTTTTGCAACTTCTGTTTCCTTACCCTTTCCATGTAAAGTATTAGACAAATGAATAAAAAAAATCAGTAGTTTAATATATGTTTATTTGCATAGTATATATGAACTTATAAGTATATATGTATACATATATTGAAATTCTATAAATAGGACTCCTGGCCCATGGCCAGTCTTGGAAAACATAATCTGGCCCACATGTGAACAAAGGTTGCCCATGCATGATCTAAGTGGTGTTCTGTGATAATTGTAGGTCTTTGGTGAAATATGTACTTCATACCTTCTCTTTACCAGTTTAAGGAAAGAGTCTACAGCATTAATTATTTTACATCGTGACAGGTTGCCACAGTCGTTTAGTTTTATGAAATTTCCAGAAGACTGCAAAATATATTTGTTGCATTTTTTATTTTAATGGTTCAAACATTATCAGCAACTGAGATTTAAAAGCTTTCGTTTAAGCTTAGGGGTAAATAAACTTTTGTTCCAAAATGCAACATTTTCACTATAAAAGTTACTTTAGTTCAAATAAACCCGGACTCATGAAATGAATCATATTAAAAACAAATTTTGGTTTCCAACAGCCTCAGTTACAGAAAAACAGATCTGAGGTTTCACAAACAGCTTCAATTGCGCCAGAATCTTTACCTATCTGTTACAACTACTTGTAACATTTAATAATGAGCAGGCAAAAAAATCTGCATGTTATTAGCATTGATAATGTTTTTAGTGTACACCTTTGAAATGCACCAATAAAAAATTGTAACGTTAGGTCTGAGCTAGCGTTTATAGGCTACGATAACCAACTGCTTGAAGTATAAAAAACATGTTCAGTGAACATCAAAATACTTTCATAAGGTTTTTCCACAGGACACCATTCACTTGATAAAGTTGCTATTGTATCAGCAAAACCGTCATATTAATCTCACTATGTTTTTTAGACATTGTACTGTTGGTGGATCTGCCTAGTTGGCCACTTTGTTCTAGCTAATAACTACTATAGCAACATTAAATTTGCGCAAAATCAAAAAGAAAAAGACCAAAAACGCTCTTTTGCTCTTTTTTATTGCGGAACAATTTTATTGCTCCGGTGAAAAAGACACACAGTCCAGTCAATAGCATTTAACTTATTTTGCTGAAAACTGAAATATTTGTACAGTGGAGCTCTGGCTGGAGAGTCAAAGCCTTACGGGTTTTTTTTGTCTATTGATACAACCTTTTCATGACAATACAACATCAACACGCCTATCCGAAATTCAAATTTGAACATCAACGCTTGGTCTTTTTTGATGAGTTAGTTTGAAAAAAAACTATAATAAGATCAGCTAAAAGTTATGGTAAACGCGAGGCAAGAAACTAGAAAAAAATAAGTAAAAATTTAGAGGAAAATATTTCAATAAGTCTGGTAAAATATTAACACTTAGCTTTAAGTGTTTGTTTGGTAAGCTAAATGCATTTAAGTTAAATTAAAAGTTTTTGTTACAAAAGTTTAGCGAACCGAACACGTTGCTGTGAAGTATTTCTCACAAGCCCATATGCCTACGTCTGTTGCAAGGGTGGAAACTTCCTACAGTGCTGTACATGGTAATGTTACACTCTACGCAGACTATAACCACCGAATAGGGATTATAGTTATAAAGGTTACTAGACTATTTTGTGAATGAGTTTTGATATGTACAGTAGATGTTTAGCAAGTTTTAATGTGGTTTGCAAGAGATCATTGTTATAGGTTCCTATTCCCTCCATAGAACATACGGGTCCACTGTATTCATGATTGAAATGATTGTGTTAACTAATGGTATAAAACATCTAGGAAAATGAAAGCTATTGTGAGGTCTATGCTCAATAGACCTACGCCTGTACTTCATTTGACTTTCATTGTTGTCTTTTATAGCAGATCAATGGCAGTATGTACACGTAGCTAAGAGCAACTACAGATTAAAAGCAACAAACAGTTACAATGGTTAGGCAATCGTGAATTCCCCTTCTTGCCCATTTGAGAGTTGTTGATTACAAGTGTTGTTACGGCTACCTCAAACCTATAGCAGAGTTGTCAAAGGAGTTTATAGTGCAGTTGAAGGTGTGATGTGAAAGAGGAGACTTGGAAACAGAAGAATAAGGTATGAGTAAATGCTGCCTTTTGAATAAGTCAATTTTACTAACAGACAATAAAACTACACGTAAATGAGTAATGCACCAATTAAGGTAATAGTGCATTACATTTATTGCAACAAAAGCTGTCAGTATTCTCATATGTTTTGTTTCATTTTTGAAAATAGAATTGGTTTCTATATTGCAGGATAAAGAGAAAAATACTATGGGATTGCAGGAAGACTTTCAAAGTTTTGAGACATATAGCTATGGCATGATGGTTTGCACATTCCTGGACATCGTAATTGGATGCCTTCTTTTTATTGTGGAGTTGCTTGAAAATGGACAGGTCGAGCACTGGTTTATGCAAATAATTGGTATCGTCAGTACAGTTTGTGTACTTGTAAGCTATTAGAATGTTGCCACTGAAGCAGGGGAGCAGCAAAGACTGAAGTCATACTCGAAGGGATCAAGTTCAACTGTCTACATACAGATTACATTAAACCTTCTGGCGCAGTTTGTTTTCGAGGATGTAGTTCCATCTCTTAGTTTAACAGACAAACACTTCAATCCAATTTCTAATGGATTTCGGCTCTTCGGAGTGTATTTTCACTGTGTAGAATGCTTTGTTCATATCTGCAGCATTCTTTATCGAGTCGACTGCCAAAGCGGTTATCGCACTTTCTGTGATTTGTCTTGTTTGCTGATTGGAATTTTATCAATCTGTGTGTGCTTCACTCAAGACCCTTCTGTGATTTTCAAGTTATTGCAGTTTGCTGAGACTTAAATTTTTATTTTTGGATTTTTTGACTTTCCTTTCTGAACCTGTTGATGTCAGCGTACAAACTAATTTTTTCAGCAACACAAGAATTTTCGTCTGTTGCCATTTTGATTACTTTTCACCTAACGAAAGAGAATTTTTTTTAATCAGTACAGACTGCTCATGCGTGCTGAGCACCGTTATTAGTTTTACAATAGTAGTACAGATTTAATTGTAATTATGAAAGCTAAAATTAGATGTTTCTTAAATAAATAAAACGATTTGATAACGTTGGTCAAAAAGAGAATTCACATTGGCAACAACGCTGTTGGTGCAATGGGGGCTGTTTGTTTCCACTTCCCCTGTTATTGGCACGCTAAGAGGTTAAAGTTTCATCTACCAATAGCAAGTATTCACTTTGATCATTTAGCAAATGTACTTGGTTCAGCAGACCTACATTATTTGGCAAATGATGCACTATCGTTGAAAGGAAAACAGCAAATTTTAATTCATGCTGCCAATTGGACTACTAGATTACTAGAAAGCTAGAGTTGTGACATCAGTGTTTAAATATGTTAGAATGTTCTTATTTATGATTGGTTCCATAATGAGCAGTTTTCTTTTCATTGATAAGCTGTGGCCGAGTTTAAAGGTTGACTTGCAACAACATTCATATTACAGTTATTTGATATCAAAAGATTCACCATGTCTTACTCTGTTGTGTTGTAGATGCAAATTATGTGGGAATGTGATTACAAGTTCTTAAAAGCTCAAAAACGAACAGTTAATCGCAGCCACACGAAACCGCCGTAGTTTGGATTCTCTTTTCAAAACGGCTCAAATATGACGTATCTGTAGTAGATGGTTTCTGTTTACACTTTCATGCAACCTTATTCGTTGAGATATTTTCACAAATAAACTTCACGCATTCAATAAAACTATGTCTATTGTTCTTACGCGTTTGTTTTATCTTCATTGTAATGCTGTCACTTTTAGCACTGATATCTTATAACCTACCGTAAAAATTCATTTAATTTTTTAACTTCACCTCGAAGGAGTACATATCATTGTCTGATAATCATGACGAGCCTGTTGGTCACCTGTGATAATCAAAAAGTGCTGCAAAAATTATTTGCGAAGTATGGGGTCACATGATCAGATTACGACTTGACAATTAGTTCAAGCAGAAACAAAACTGTAAAGTAGCGAGTATCTATATTTGATACGGAGTCTCCGGTAAAACCCGAAGTGTTTGTCATATACTAGTGCTACGATAAGTTTATATGGAGCTTTTTATTGGCCTTTCAATTCGCGTGAGAGTATCGCGTGACAAGACAATTTCCAAACTGTCATGGCTACGTCAGAGAACTAAACGGATTCCAATCTACGGCGGCTATTCATTTTTGAGCTTTTAAGAGCTTTTAATCACAATTTCACATATTGGGCACCTGCAACACAATAGAGTAAGACATGGTGAATCTTTTGATACCAAATAACTGTAATGTGAATTTTGTTGCAAGTCAATCTTTAAAAACTAGCTGTCATTGGTGTCAGAGGTGAGATTTTTGTTATTGCAAGTACCGATGCCGCAAGGATTTTTAGGAAATCATTTTTGTTGTTGATAGGGTTAACAATAAAAATGAAGAATAGAAAAATCTATTGGAAATCTGAATATAAATCTGAATGAGAATATCTTGTCTGATAATCCTTGCTGAAATGCTAAAAATAGTTATGGATTGTTGCCAGGCCTGTATTCCCTGGTCGCAAGTTAGGGCGGCAAATTTTAGGCAACTAGCTATGAACATCTAGGGGTTTGGAGGAGGCGGTGTAAGCCCCCAACAGGTTTCTTTCATGTAGAGCCTCAACCGGGCCTCTCATAGAGTTTTAAAATTTTTTATCGCAAAGTATAAATAGTTTTCTATTATTTGAGATTTGTTTGTTTTAGGTGATGTGACTGCCAGGACTTTTTCAAATTAAAATAGGCTAAACTTGACCGCAGTAAAAAAAGCTCAGAAAAAAGACATATTTTTCTTTAAAGCGTTTCAACAAAGATCAATTTTGCTGATTTTATCTTAAGTTCATCCGAAGGTTTCCATGATTTCGATGGGCCATTGTCAAGCGGATGTTTGGTAAAACTTGATCTTTTGCAAACCTTTATAAAAGTTGTTAACAAGAATACTGTTATGTTTCTGCACAGAAGCAATTAAATAGAGTATTAAATTAGAGAAATGGTTTATTGCACACTCCAGAGACAACTGATTTGATAACAGAAAACCCAAGTATTTATATGTTTGGTCATAGAAAAGCTTTGTAAAAAGCTACAAGCATTATTAATAGCTATAATGAGACAGTACTATATAATATTAGCTTGTATAAAGCTTTAGCTAAAAAGCATAATGTTTGTTGGCAAAGTACCAGTAATACTTGGCACTTGCATGACTCCTCCTCACTAAGCTAAAGGTTCTTTCTGGTTCTCTTAGACCTTCGGGGTTTGTCTCTGCTATACTCATCTCCATCAGGTAGACGAGGGTTGCGTGGTCTTCTTCTAGACGAAGGTTGCTCTGTTACAGTTGTAGGGGCTGGTAGTTGCAGTTTTGTCTCCTCTGTTATATCAGGTTTATCTCCAGGGTCTTGATCTTCTTCTGTTGAGTATCTTGGTCTGAGTTGTTCAACATGTCTTCTCCAAGTAGGTCCCTTTGGTACCACTTTGACATTGAGACTACGAGTTCCATATATCTTAGTAACAATGGCTGGAACCCATCTAGGTTGTCTGTTGCGTTTAGGTCCATGATACAAGGCATAGCATGGTGCTCCAAGATTGTAGCTGTGTATCTTGCTAACTGTCTTTTCTGCCGATCGGTTGACTTCTCTGGATTGATGAAACTGTGCTATGTGTGCGGGTGATGGCAATAGGGTGTCAATCTTGCATCTCATCTGTCTTCCATTCAGCAGCTGACTGGGAGAGTATCCTGTAGGAAGTGGTGTCCTTCTATAGTGCATCAGGAACTGTTGTAGTGCAGATTTAGGTGAGAGTGACGATTTCTTCATGGCTTGTTTGAAGGATTGTACTAGTCTTTCAGCTGCGCCATTTGTAGCTGGATGGTAGGGTGCTCCAGTGAGGTGAACAATGCTTCTCTCTTGACACCACTGCTGAAACTCTCCTGAGGTGAAGCTGGTAGCATTGTCAGTGACTATGGTGTGAGGGTATCCAAAGTGTGCGAATATCTCCTCTACGATGTCTGTGGTAGCTCTGGTAGAAGTAGATGACGTCCTGTGTATGCATGGATACTTTGAGTAGGCATCTATCATCACTAGCCATTGGCTGCCCATGAAGTTCACTGCATGATCTAAGTGAAGACGACTCCATGGCTTCTCAGGTAGCATCCAGGGATGTATAGGATACTTCTGTGGAAGCTTCTGGTGTTCAGCACAGGCAGTGCACTGTAGGCTTGTCTCCTCTATATCAGAGTCAATGCGAGGCCAATAGACAGCAGTTCGAGCTAGCTTCTTCATTCTTTCCATTCCAAAGTGTCCAAGGTGAAGGATCTTTAATACTTCCTGTTGTAACTTGACAGGAATGACTACTCTGTTGCCATATAGAAGACAACCTTCAGTGATAGAAAGTGAATCTGAGATCTTGTGGAAGAGTGACAGCTGAGTCTCCTTCATCTCTTTGTTACCAGGCCATCCTTCTGCTGTGTAGCGCATTACTGTGGCTAGTGTTGGGTCTTTCTTTGTCTCCTTTGCTAGAACATTGTAGTCTGTAGAGTTGAGCTGTTGTCCAATAGTGTGAATAGTGCATACTGTATCAACATCATCCTCATCTTCTCTTGCATCAAACTCTTTATCAGGTCCAACTGGCAGTCTTGAGAGGACATCTGCATTTTGATGATGCTGGGTAGATCTGTATTCTATGGTGTAGTCATATTGATTTAGTACCAGTGCCCATCTTGCTAGTCTGTTGGCTGCTAGAGCTGGAACTCCTTTGGTAGGTCCTAGAAGTGTGAGAAGAGGTCTGTGGTCAGTTACCAAGATAAACCGTCGACCATACAGGTACTGGTGATACTTCTTTAGAGCAAATATGATTGAGAGAGCTTCTTTTTGTATTTGTCCATATTTCCTCTGTGTGCTGGTCAGTGTTTTTGAAACATTGGCTATTGGTCTCTCACTTCCATCAGGATAACGATGAAATAGTACAGCTCCCAGTCCAGTTTCTGAAGCATCACATGAGATTCCAATGTCAAGATCTGGGTTGAAGTGTGCTAAGACACTATCAGTTGATAGCATATCTTTCAGTTTGTTGAAGCTCTTTTCTTGTTCAGTGCCCCACTTCCAGGTCTCTCCTTTGCGTGTCAGTTTGTGCAATGGTCCTGTGAGTTGTGACAGATTGGGTATTAACTTGCTGTAGAATTGTGTAGCTCCTAAGAAAGATCTTAGCTGAGTTAAGTCTGTTGGGACTGGCATCTGTTGTACTGCATCTGCCTTCTTTCCTTTAGTGATTCCCTTTGAAGTGAGTTTGTGTCCCAGATACTCTACTGTAGGTTGAGCAAAACAGCACTTGTCTTTTCTACATCTGAGCCCTCTTTCTTCTAATCTTTGAAGAAGTCGACGTAAGTTTTGTAGATGGCTCTCTGCATTGGCTTCACTCACTAGTATATCATCTAGGTATACTGCTACTCCTGGGAGGTCTTGTGTCAGTTGCTCCATGATTTCTTGAAAATACCCTGGTGCTGAGCTTATGCCAAAGGGCAACCTCTTCTGTAGTAGTACTCCTCGGTGTGTTGATAGTGCTAGTCGTCGTTGACTTTCTGGTGCCAACAATATTTGATTGTAGGCATCTGCTAAATCAATCTTTGTGTAGCAATAGCCTCCACCTAGTTTTCTGATTAGATCTTCTGGTAGTGGGATAGGTTTCCTATGTGTTTCTAGCTGATTATTGATAGTCTTGGAGTAGTCTCCACATACTCTGATTTTCTCTGCAGCTTGACCTGTTGTAGATTTGCGTACAGGTACAACTGGTGTTCCATACTGGTTGAATTGAGTTGGTTCCCATATGCCTTTAGCTACACCTGCTTCGTATGCTTGGTTGAGCTCTTCTGTCAAGGCAATAGGAACTGGTCTGGGTCGGCAGAAGACTGGCTTTGTTGAAGGTTTGAAGTTTATCTCTAGTTCAAAGTTCTTGAGACATCCTAGCTCGTCTTTGAATATTTCTGGAAATTCTTTGCACATCTCCTTACACTTGATTTGTAACCTCCCATCTGGCTGGTTCTCTGTGATTGTTGATACAAGGTTCTGTTGTAGCTTGTCATCAATAGAGATGCCTAGTTGCTGTATAGCAGTTCTTCCTAGTAGGTTGAGATCTTGTACAGCACTAATCACAAATGGTAGTCTGACTTCTTTCTGTGCATCCAATTGGGCAGTTAGCTCACATCTGCCAAGCGTCTCTATGAGATGTCCTGAGGCTGATTTGTAGTTAACTGTAGTAGGTTTTAGGTTTGGCTTTCCTAGCTTCTCCCATATTGATTTACAGATGAAGTTGTCACATGCTCCAGTGTCCAGTTCAAGTGTGAAGTTGTCTCCCTCCAGTTTGATGTTTTCAGCAAGTTTCACCATCTTGGTTGATGTGCATTCTATCATCTTTACTGGTTTTTCTGTTGCAGATGATTTCTTTTTCTTGCATGCTCTTTCTATGTGACCTTGTTTAGAACAAAAGTTGCAGGTGACTGCTTTGAATCTGCAGTCATCCGCTGTATGGTTAGTTCGGTCACATCTGTAGCATAGCTTTCCTTCCTTCTGCTTGTCAGGTGTAGAGTTGTTTTTCTGGATTGGTTTGTATCTTGATTTCTGTTGAGCAACCTTGTTGACTTTAGACGAGTTTCCATAAACTGTCTCTTTGGCAACTTTAGCTGCTTCTTCTGTTTCCTGTGCTACCTGTATAGCTTTGTTGAAGTTGAGTTCATTGTCCTTGACCTTGAAGAGAGATTTAAGAACTGCTTCATTGTTTACAGAGCAGATAAATCTTGTTCTGAGAGCCTCATCTAATGGATCTGTAATGTCTATGAAGGCACATGTAGTTGCATCTTGACGAATTCTGGCAGCTAACTCTTGAATAGTTTCTCCAGGTTTCCTCTGCATGTCACTTCAATACTTGTAACGCTCTCTAACAATGAAGCGCTTAGGGTCATACTGGTCTTTGAGAAATTCCAGTATTTCATCCATGTTGAGGTCGTTGATCTGCTTGGGTGTTGAAAGCTGAGCTGCCATATTACTAAGCTGCTTGTAGAGTGTAGGCTGTTGGTTGGTGAGAAAAGTGCCAGCAATTTTGTCTTGATGAATAGAATTTGCTGCAATGAATGTGTTGAATCTGTCTATGTAATCTGTTAGTAGCTCTGCTGTTGGGTCAAAACCTGGGAAGGCTGAAACAGCGGTTGCAGCTGTTTCTTGTTTCCGTTGTAGGTTTTGTAGTAGTAGCTCCATCAGTTTCTTATTCTCCTCCATTCTTTCATCTTGCTGACGTCTGTATTCCTCTTGTTGCTGCTTGAACTCCTCATGCTGCTGTTGTCTATGCTCTTCTTGCTGCTTTCTCTGCTCCTCTTGCTGCTGTCTCTGGTCCTCCTGCTGCTTCTGCATTAGCTTGATCAGGTCTGCTACTTCTGCCATTGTAGTGGTGCAATTTTGAACAGTTACTCTTGTAATAAACTAGAACTCTTTGTATCAATTTTATCAATGATAAAATCTGAACAAAACTCTTTGTAACTGTTCAAAAGAGAAATCCTTGTCGCCAATTTGCTTCTGTTATGTTTCTGCACAGAAGCAATTAAATAGAGTATTAAATTAGAGAAATGGTTTATTGCACACTCCAGAGACAACTGATTTGATAACAGAAAACCCAAGTATTTATATGTTTGGTCATAGAAAAGCTTTGTAAAAAGCTACAAGCATTATTAATAGCTATAATGAGACAGTACTATATAATATTAGCTTGTATAAAGCTTTAGCTAAAAAGCATAATGTTTGTTGGCAAAGTACCAGTAATACTTGGCACTTGCATGACAAATACTTTGCCGATGATAATAATAATGACGCATAAGAACTACTAAAAGTTGATGTTTATCTCTATGGCTTGGAATGAAGTGATATTCTACAGCGATAAACACCGTTCCCGTAGCCGTTGGGCAAATAACTGTTCGAGTTAATGATGTTGAGGTTGAGTTATCTATAGCAATTTATCATTTCATGAAAACTGACCAAACAAATCCGTTCAAGTTAACCAAGTGTTCAAAATAAAATTAATTTTTACATTTTATCTGAAGGCAAGTTATCCAAGTTTGACTATACTTGGCCGCCGAAAATTTCTAAAAGGTTGGGGTGGCTTAGCCGGCCAGCCTCCCCCCCAGGGAATACGGGCCTGATTATTGCACGCCCGGAGCTGGAGGAGTGCCAATTTTTTCTTGATTTTTTCATGAAACCCAGAGAGGGACGTAGGTCAGCTCTTTTAGTTCAACTCTAGAGCTGCATTACATTGAAAGTACTAATTAAAAATATTGGTAAAATTGTATCTGAGCTCATGAAAAAGAATTTCTATTTTTAGCTGACCAGGGTAAAAGAAGTCATGTAACCAGTTTACAAATCAATGTTTCCAAATGCCAATTGCAACACACGAGTTGATAATGACCATCTTAAAAAATTGGTCAATGTAGCTCAAACAGTAACCTCAATCACAGGTAAAAATGAGGCCTGATTAGTCTATCACAGTTGAAGAAAAGTGTTGATTGGTCAATCGCTGGTAAAAAGGAATGCACAGACTGTTCCCAATTATTCAATAAATATAAATAGAAGGTATTCATTTTCATGTGTTATTTTCGAGCTTCAAGTGAGCTATTTTTTTACTAACCTATCTGCAGTCAGTTCATTTGGGTTGTATTATATCACAAAAGTAAGAGTGGGTAGTTGGGTTTGAAAGCTCTACCATTGCTTGTGATTAATATTATAATTGTTACTTTAGATTACTAGCCTTTGTATTCTTTCCCTTCTTGTTTTGTAAACTGAAACCTACAGTAACTCCTAGCAATACTTCAAAGTGATATATGATTTGGGAGCTTCAAGCTATGTAAACAATTCTTTACCATATTCAATACATGTGTTACCAGATTATGGATCTTTTGTAGTGCATATTTCAGTGTGTGAACACTATAATGGGACTTCTGTGGTTGGCTCATACAAAGTCAGTACCAGGAGCAGACAATTTCCTTCCTGTGTTCATCCATGTTTTTTATCATGGCTAATCCACCTAACCTTTTCTCATCTATACAAGTAAGGAGCTGTTTGACTAATTGGGTCAAGCATTAATCTTTATTACTTGTTATAAAAAGGCATGAAATAAATGTTGAAATTGATACAAATATAGCAAGAGATAGAAAACTTATGGTAGTCATAGCTTTAGAGAAGTAGTAATTTGTTGTAGTATGTGGATAGTCTTCATTGCGAGAGGATGGAAGGAGAGGAAATGTACAACTGGACTCAACTAAATACATGTACAACTGGACACAACTAAATACAGCAGTTGCCTTTATCAAAATGTGGCTTCAGGAGTCCCTTTAGCCTGTCTTGACAAGCTGTTGTTTTTGCGTAGTTGTCCCCCCGTCGAGCGGCGAGCAACAACAGCTTGTCACAAGACGTACTGCATCTGATGCATCAGCTGCACTTATAAGGAGTTGTTCTCTTCCGTCTACGCGGCTTGGCCGCGATGTTATGTCGGTCGCTCCATTAGTAATCATAACGGATTTCACGCAAAAATTTATGTAGAAAAAAAAACAAGATTACAACGTTTAACCAAAGACCAGTTTCTGTGATAAACTTTAGTAAAACTTAAGAATAAAATAAACTGAAAATAAAATCATTAAGAACAAATAAAACTGACTGATACAAAAATAAAAATAAAACTGACTGAGCGCACAAATAACGACATTTTTAGTCGCTGTTGTTGCCTAAGTTCTTAAATTCTAATGAGGTTTACTGCAGAGAGGGGTCACCAGTTGAACGTTCTTATCTTAATTTTTCTACATAAATATTTGCGTGAAATCCGTTATGATTACCAATGGAGCGACCGGAATAACATCGCAGCCGAGCCGCGTAGACGGAAGAGAACAACTCCTTATAAGTGCAGCTGATGCATCAGGTGCAGTACGTCTTGTGACAAGCTGTTGTTGCTCGCCGCTCGACGGGGGGACAACTACTCAAAAACAACAGCTTGTCAAGACAGGCTAGAGTCCCTTGCATCAATTGGAAAGGTATTGGCATTCTGCCAGGTCTACGATGCGCTTCGCGTAGTGCAAATTGTATAGTTCGGGGCTGGGCGGAGTGCGGCTCTAGAGCCGCACGCGTCTCTTTGCAAATTTTGTTGCGGCTCTTTCAACTCTGTGAAAATTCAAATTCTCTTGACGTATACAAAAATATTTTTATAATATACTGTACAGAACTACATGCATTGTGACATATTAGGCTTATCTAAAAGTGCACTATTACTGCGTTATATATATAGCCTACACATGCATCATGAGTCATAATTCATGACATCATGTACATGTAGCTTTTCTGATGTAATAACGTCCATTGCTGACCTAATGAGGACAAAAATAGAATGCTTCAGAAAGGTTCATCAGGAAGTCATTTCATCATGATTTCATAATGCTGGCTTATATAAGATGCTGTGCCTTAGTTGAACATGTCATTTGCAATTGAGCCAATTAATCAGGCCTGTATTCCCTGGGGTGGCTGGCCGGTTGAGCCGCCCCAACTTTTTAGGAATTTTCCGCGGCCAAGTACAGTCAAACTTGGAGAACTCGCCCTCGGATAAAATGTAACATTTCATCTCGAACACGAGTATCTCAGACGGATTTGTTTGGTCCGTTCCCACGCAATAATATATTGTTTCAGATAACTCAACCTCAGCATCATTTACCCGAATGGTTATTTGCCCAATGGCTTCCACTTTCTAGGGAAACTGCCACTGGTAGAATTGAAAGCATTAATGATCATCTCAGAATGACTTTGCTAACCTATATAGACCAGGCGGATTACTTTTCAATTGTTATTGATGAATCTACCGATATAATGGATGTAGCTCAATTAGCAGTCTTCGTAAGGTATGTAGGCTACTGTCTGTACACTAACAACTAGTAATCATTTTTACCATGCATTTGCAAGCTGAAGTCATACAAGTGCATTTTAAAAGACAGTAAAGATAGAATACAACTCCAAGAAGAAAATGTTGCACTTATTTTATGATATTTGTTTCAAAGTGAACAAACCACACATTTATACTACATGCTTCTTTTTGAAGCATCAATATGTTTCTTTATAAAGCATAGTATCATGCGTTAGTCACATACCCTGTGTTGCAGATTATTTGATGGTGAAGAAATAAAAAAGGAGCTTCTTAATTTAGTTGGATTAGAAGGAGAAACCACCGGTCAGGCTACCTATGATGCCTTCATTAAAAGACTTGACAAGATGAAGATACCTCTCCACAAATGCATATCTGTAACAGATGGCGCAGCAGCCATGGTTTGAAGAGATCAAGGGCTCATAGCTAGATTGAAGAAGGATATGCCATCAATGCTCGCGTTGATGGCATATCCTTCAGTTTGGCGTTGATATGCATCATCCACCAAACTGTTTTATACGGAAAACTAAATGATCACTTTCAACAACTAATGTGTAAAGCTATGAAGATGATCAACTTCCTCAGAAGTCAATCAGCTCTCAGACACAGAAACTTAAGGAAGTTTCTCAAAGAAAGCGAAGCCACTTGTGAAGATTTACTAACATACAATAACATTAGATGGCTAAGTAAGGAAAATGCTCTGTCGAAGTTGTGGAGTATTTGTCAGAAGCTAACCTCATTTCTAAATATATGCACAAGCCTGAATGCAAAACAGTTTCAAGAGATGATGAGCTCGTCAGAGATATGAAAGACCTTGCCTTCCTTGTTGGCATCTGTGGCCTTTTGAATCTCAAGCTTCAAGGGAAGAACAAGACTATCATTAATACACTACAAGCTGTTCAAGTCTTCTCCCATAAGTTGAAGTTGTTTCTGGTGGATGTGCAAGGTGATATGCTTCACTTTCCTACTCTAAAAGCATTTTTAGATGACGATGAAGAAACAGCTGAGTACACTCACTTTATAGAAAAGCTGCAACAAGAGTTTAGCAATCGATTTGGTCCGTTTCAATCTTTGAAACATATTATACAACTCATAAAAGCACCTCAGAAGACAAAGCCTAATGGAGAGTGGGTTACTCAGTTGCCATTGAAAAGTGTCAATGTCTCATCTCTGCAACTGGAGTTGTGTAACCTCAAAGGTACAGATATAGATGAAATTGAGCAGGGGTTCTATTTGAAAGCTTCAACAAAGGCTGAATGTCTACTGCTTGCTCAGCTAGGAAGATGGTTGTACACTGTGTTTGCTGCCACATATATATATGTATATATATATATGTATATATATGTGACAGGTCGTGTCATTTTCAATACAAATGAGGTCAGATCACAAAATTGTTTTTTAGCCCAATGTAATAGAGCAGTTTCTCAGCTTTTCAAAACCGTTTTCGGAATTGAAATCGAAGCAACTTAACCTGAGATACAGGTTTTTATCTTAGAAGGTGTTGGTCAATATGGTCGACACCACAAATTGAGAAATTCGTCTTTAAAGTTGATGGATTGAATTTTAAACCGTAGTATTTGTTGACGTTTTGGAATGTCATAGCAACCGCACGCTACAGACATTATATTTTCATGAATGTTGAGATCTATAGGGAAGAGAACATGGCGAACGATATGAAATGGGTCCCGATGATGTCACTTCAGCTCGAATACATAAAACAGTGAGGTCAAGGTCACATGTTGTGTTATTGAAAAGGAGCACATTGATGCACAGTAAAGGAGTTACTACCAACTTGTGTTGCACATTGAATTGATTATTTTGAGCATAAAATTGATGCAAATGTATCAGTGTTAGAATAATAATCCAATGCACTCACAAAACTTTTACTGAGATGAATGAGTTAGCGTCTTTAGGGTAGACGATCCAGGTTTCTGAGCCCGAGGAGACAATTTGAGATCAATGTTACTTGTTTAGTAGCTAAATTAGATTCAAGTTAAAGCAAGTTAAGATTGATTAAAATATTATCAAAATAACATGAATATAATATAATAATATAATATCAATAAAAAAATAAACTAGTAGCACTGCTGCTACTGTCTATGATTGACGTTTACGTTTCTGTATTTGGGCGATAGAGCTAACCTTAGTAGACTTTTTAGTAGTCTTTTTGGTTTCTGCGGCGGTTGAGCTGTGATGTATTGAGCTGACGTATTGAGCTGTGATGGCTGTTGAATAGGCGCTGGGCACACAATACCTCTTTTGCTCTCATCACATAACTCTCTGATTTCTTTGAAAAGATATTGCTGACGTTCAACAGTCAGACAAGGAGGCGGAATGATTTCAGGCCACCCTGACCTGGCTGACTCTGCAGACATAAGCTGTATATCTTCACTCTCCACGCTATTGGCATGCTTTTTTACTTGGACACTGCCTGCAGCAAAACAACGATTACTGCACACACTGTCTATTAGTATTACATTTATTGTACAACATTATTGAATTTCTTTATGTTGTACTTTCAAAGCCAAAATTCAGGATGGCAAAGAACACAAAACAAAGTAGGCCTAATCTTTCCGCCAATAAGATACTGGTGGTAGCTCTTAATTTGGCTGATCTTTTTGCTTTTTGCATGAAAAAATCCACTTCAGTCCTTTATTGGAACAAGCACATTGCCATGATCATCCATGACAAGCTGGGCACCGTTTAGGCGAGCCAAGCCAAGCCATTTACTACCTAATTAAATAAAACTCAGATTAAGTAACCAAGAACCTTTAGATAGTTTCTGTATAAATAGCACAAGCAAGATTTGAAAATTCTCATTTCACTAATTGACAAAATGAGAAACATACCTCACCTATATCAGAAAGAGAGGAACTCTGTTAGTTCTGTATTTCCTTTTTAGCAAGCCAAAGCAGTAATCGCAGCTGAACTTCGTGTAACCTGCGACGAGAAAATTCAGTTCAATCTCCTTGTAAAGCCCGCTTGCAACGCGCCAAGCCAAGTACTGTATTACTGCGTTGTTTTTATTCTGGCCATTAAAAAGGATTTGATATACATAATTGTATCAATACATTTTCAATACAAACATGAAACTTCAAAACATTGGTTGTTGCTTGCATACCAACAGTTGTCAGCGTGGAACAAAGCTTTCTCTTCATCAAGGCAATAGGTTTCTAGATACTGCTGAATATAAGATATGACGCTGTTGGCTCCTTTTGTCGAACAAGCAGTCTCATCAATCAGATAATTCACTTGTGCAGGGAAGGTGTCACAGACCACTCCAAATAGCGCACACATCCGAGTGGTTTTGAAATAGAGTGGCCCAGGTTGCTGTGGGTTGGCAGGGTAGTGGACCTAAGAATTAAACAGAACGAAAATTTGTTGTTTTTCTATAGACATGCAAGTACATTTACTATTTATATTTTATTTTTTAAATGTATATTTTTGCTTATAAATTTGATCGTTTTTATAATTCTTAATTAGCATTTGCAATTGCTAATTGTTAAAACTCAGCAATGTTTCAACTTAAAACACTACGTTCATAGCTTTATACCTTGTAATAGTCGACTAATTAATGTTATATTTTGGGCTGCGTGTGCGTTATTGACGAAAAGATGAAATAAGATTTGCGTTTTGCAACAAGCAACAAGAAATGTTTAAAAAAATGTTTTTGACCTACCTGCTGTGCATAATCAAAGCCATAGTGAGCAACATGAGGTCCAGTCAAAGGAGTGTTGGTACCAAGCTTCGAACCTTCTGTTAGATATTGTCGTGACGACAGGATCTCTAAACTACGACCGTTATCAGTAAAACTTGGCGGAAAATTTCCATCTAATCCATCATTCTCAAGATCTAAATCGATCTTACTGTTTCGAAAATCACTAATACTTCCTTCTCTACCCTGTAAATCTAAATAATTCACATCGACCTCCTCAAATTCTTTCCAAAAGTCACCACCATAGAGCTATCTCCCCCTAGAGTGATAACTGTGCATTCAACAACACGAGCGTTTCCGGTGCCAACAAGGAGCGTTTAGGCCACGCCCCTTTTTTGTGCTAGTCGCTCGTAGTGATTGACAGAACAATAACATCAGCCGTGAGAATGATCATTAATTTGCACAGTTAAGATAGTAATTATTGCTCATATTAAAGAGATGATGATTATAGTTTGTTACTCTAATATATGCTTATTATTTAAAGCAATTATTCAATACTTACATGACTTGCAAAGACACTGAATAGACAGTGTTAAGTAAGTGAGTTAATGCAATCAGTTACTCCAATGATATACAGCCCCCACACATGAGGGGCTGTATATCATTGGTTATTCATAGATAAGATAGATAGTCATACTGGGGTTGTATTACATTGGTGTGATGGGAAGCTAATCGACTGCCATCAACTGAAAGTATTGACATTGTATGGTGATAGAGTGATTAATTGTCACCTCAGTTCACAAACAGCCCTTGCATGTAATATTAGATTTCAATACATATCAATCAAATACATAGACTAGCTTGAAGCAAAGATGTCCACTAGTTAGTGGACATCTTTGCTTGATGTAAGCAAGCAAAAAGTTTGAAAGTTAGAGTGGCAAATGTTGTTATATGTTAGATAAAAATAAATTATACTTAATTATACTAAATTATAATTATTTAAAAATAAAATAGACTTTTTATTACTTTATTTATTAAATAAAGTAATAAAAAAGTAGTTGTGAATTACTTTATTTATTAAATAAAGTAATAAAAATTAGCTATGATTACAATAGTTTTTTATTGTAATCATAGCTAAACCGATTATATTTAGCATTACTTGCTAATTATTTTACATTTAAACACATTTGCAGTTTCATTTTTCTTCTCAATTCATTTTAACAAAAAACTTCTTTCATGATATGAAGTTTAAAAGTTGTAGTTGTTTGAAAAGCTTGCAAACCTTTAGAGTTGTTTTCTTTTTCCTCTTAATTCATTTAAACTGCTTAAAAATATTTTCTCATGATATGAAGTTTAAAAGTTAGAATAGTAAATGTTATATAAAAATAAATTTTCTGTCCAAATACTTTTTTATTACTCGGGCAACACCGGGTAGTACAGCTCATAGTTGATGGCAGTTGATTAGCTTCCCATCACACCAATGTAATACAATCCCAGTATGACTATGTATGTTATCTATGAGTAACTGCTTGCATTACCTTCACTTTCACTCACTATCTATTCAGTGCCTTGGCAAGTCATGTAGGTATCAGGGATTATGTGCATGTCACAATTTCCATTTCCATAATTCATTTCCATATTATTTCCAATTCCATAAAAGTTCCATAATTCATTTCCATATTAATTCAATTTCCATAATTCATTTCCATATTATTTCCATTTCCATATTATTTCCATTTTTATAATTCATTTCCATATTAATTCCATTTCCATAATTCATTTCCATATTATTTCCATTTCCATATTATTTCCATTTCCATAATTCATTTCCATATTAATTCCATTTCCATAATTCATTTCCATATTATTTCCATTTCCATATTATTTCCATTTCCATAATTCATTTCCATATTAATTCCATTTCCCTACTTCATTCCCATAATATTTCCATTTCCATATTATTTCCATTTCCATATTATTTTTATTTCCATAAAAGTTCATAATTCATTTCCATATTAATTCCATTTCCCTACTTCATTCCCATAATATTTCCATTTCCATATTATTTCCATTTCCATATTATTTTTATTTCCATAAAAGTTCATAATTCATTTCCATATTAATTCCATTTCCATAATTAATTTCCATATTATTTCCATTTCCATAGGATTTCCATAATTCATTTCTATATTATTTCCATTTTCATACTATTTCCATACTTGTAAAATAAAATTTCCATATCCATTTCCCTAAAATTATGGAAATATTTATGTTTATGGAAATGAAAAAGTAAACATTTCCATAATATGTTTAGCAATCCTTGGTAGGTATTGAATTGCTTTAAATAATAAGCATATATTAAAGTGATAAACTATAATCATCATTTCTTTAATATGAGCATTAATTACTATCTCAGCTGGAATTCATGATCCTTGTTTAACCCTTCTCATGGCTGATGTTATTGATCTAGTCAATCACTACGACCGACTAGCACAAAAAAGAGGCGTGGCCTAAACGCTCCTTGTTGGCACCGGAAACGCTCGTGTAGTTATCACTCTAGGGGGAGATAACTCTATGGTCACCACCAACGATAAATCAGTAAGACATTTTAAAACGCGATACATAGACTGAATAACCGGAAATGAAATATCGCTATTTTTGTTATCCTTAGCAACCACTTCAAAGTCTGCAAAACAGTCTAATAAAGCATCTTAGCTAATCATACGCCTCAGAAACTGATTCCTGACATATGATTCGCCCTAGAAAAGTCATGACCTCAAATTCCAAAAGTCTAAGCTGCATGGACCAGTTTCACTTTGAGAGCCTATTGTGCGCTATATGAAATGCCGCGTTTGTATTGAAAATGATACGCGCTGTCAACTTGAAGAGCTGTGTATAACTTAAAGTTTAGTGAGATACATGAAATTGTTTATGGCTGCTCATTATCTCTTGGTAGTCTAGCTCTCTGCGGCAGCATGCTATTCTTAGGAGCTGACACTAGTGATCTTAGGTCAAAGTGGATCTCAACTTGCTCTTGATATTATTCATGTATGAATATGCTGATTCATATATATATATATATACATATATTATATGTATATATATATATATATATATATATATATATGAATCAGCATATTCATACATGAATAATATCAAGAGCAAGTTGAGATCCACTTTGACCTAAGATCACTAGTGTCAGCTCCTAAGAATAGCATGCTGCCGCAGAGAGCTAGACTACCAAGAGATAATGAGCAGCCATAAACAATTTCATGTATCTCACTAAACTTTAAGTTATACACAGCTCTTCAAGTTCACTTCAGCATTATTCAATAATATTGTAAAAGTATTTTAATAAATAAATTTAATTACATTACCACTACAAAACTTGTATTATCAGTATGAAATGTTATAATGTAGCTTTTCATGAAATGTTATACTGTTATACAAAGCTCTTTAGACTCACTTCAACATTATTCTATGCTATTGTAAAAGTATTCTAATAAATAAATTTTATTACAACCACTACCAAACTTGTATTATCCTTATGAAATGTTATACTGATACACATATTATGCGGCTTCCAAAAATCTTGCAACTTTGAAATTCGGCTCTTTGAGAAAAAACTTTGCCCACACCTGATATAATTGTTCTTTGAGAAGTTAAACTAGTTTTATATTTGTTAGAACTAATCATCAGCTTGATTTGGTTGCAAGTATAGTCATACATTGACATACGGACATGATTAATGTCTTTCTTAATATGTCAACTCTCTATTACCTGAGATAAATTTTTCCTATAATTATTGCTTAACTTAATACAAATTGATCTGCTCCCAACCTTTGAATTAAACACTTAAAACATAATATTGCAATGAAAAAAGTGTTTATTATTAATATAATTCATCATCTACACTCATAAAGTAACAAAGGCATATCTAGTGGGTATGGTGACTAATAAAATGTAACATTATTATTCACTGTCGGGAGTTTTTACTTTCAAGACAAATTTTAGCGGCTAACAAGGTGTGAGAGAGGCTTGATGGCGACACATTCGGTTCGCTACGTTTTTGTGAAACTAACATGGTATAAACTTTATATTTAGCTTATATGGATTTAACTCTTTAAACACACATAAAAGAAGTTTTATTCCCACACTAAACTTTATTCTAATTTGGTCTTTGTTTAACAGCGTATAATATCATTACAACTCGGAGCAAGTTGCCGCAATATGTACATATCTTATCTAGCTTTGCAACTTTTGTATATTAGCTTTTTAGAGCTGATGAAACGCATTTCTTCATTTTTAGCCACGAAACAAAGGATGCCAGAAATCTTCATGATGAGATATAAAGCTAGCACCCATTCCCACAATCCCTTATTTAGCTCTTCCTCTTTTTATTTCTCAGCGTTATATTTTGTCTGAACTGAATATTTATAATAAAGGCTTTTCTGATGATGTTTACTCAGCCATGTTTTGAATAGCTCTAACACTGTGCTAATGACCTGCTTGCCTAAATGAAGTAATATATTCCTATCCTGTTTATCTTTCATTAATTTCATTTTTCTGGAACAAATAAAACCTTTTTTAATTGAAGCACCAGCCATCTTGCTGTTTGCTGAGTACATCAAACTGCTTTAATTTGTTTTAAAGACCACCTTATACTTTCTGTTAAATAGTTCATGCTTCCGCCTTACTAATTTTAGAAAATATGCTACAATATTGAATGTATCACATTATTGAATTTTGTGGCAGGTTATTGTGGTTGCCGTAGTAAAATTTAAAAAAATCATTGTAGTTCTCATATGATCTTGAAGAGAAATGACTTAAATAAAATATTTTTAAAACTGTCTGCTATCGCAAAAGTAAAGGAAAAATATCTTCTTAACAAATGTAATGACTAGCTACTGCTTAAGTTCTTTCAGATTTTAGTTTACGTGTTACTGAATCTGAAACTTTTTTGTTTAAATATATCAAATGTTCCTTTGAACCAACCTGTCACCATGGCGATTCGGTAAACTCTTCCCACCTGGAAGCAACAAGCGCACCCTGCCACCCAATCCTACCCTTTGGTTGCACTATGGTGATTTTGGCCAAGGTATAGTTGGCTACTTTGTTCTAACGATTAACTAGTGTGGCAGCTTCAACTATGCATAAAATCAAAAAAGAGAAAGATATACAGCTCCCTTTTACATCTTATATGTGTTTATCACTAGCCACTCACTATAGTACTGACTAGCTGCATTACCCGCCTACAGGAACAGATTCACGCGAAGCATAAGGTTTATTGAGAGTTGTTTTTCATACTGTATAGCAACTCCAAATATGCAGTCTACTGAAATTGTTGCACTGAATATGCACATACATATTACATGTCAATAATGTTGGGGAGAATAATGAAAATCTGCAGTGTGTTTTACAGCTAGATGCGTGTAAAATCTAGTAAAAATTCTAAATTCATGTGTCTAGATTCATGCGTCCGTTCATACCCATCTATATTTGCAGTTGACGATCATGCATCTCTGCAGCCGAGCCCCCGCCTTGGCTGACCAGTCTTTACCCTCCTTGCAGTTGACAATCAGGCGCTTGCACACTCGCCTCACAATCAATCGCTTCGCACTCGCAATCAATCGGCCCGCATCGCAATCAATCGCCTCGCAATCAAATGCCTAGCACTCGCCTTGCAATCGATCGCTTCGCAACCAATCGCCTCAGACTCACAACCAATCGCCTCGCCCTCGCAGTCAATCACTTCACAATCAATCCCTAGCACTCAATCGCTTCGCAATCAATCGCCTCGCACTCGCCAACTCATTCATCCGGAAAGCCGCGCCTGGATACTCTTGCTGCACTAGGGGCGAAAAAGGTTTCCCGCGCATCTCCGAGTGACGCCACGGCCCCAAACCGCTAGCTGCATTACCCGTCCAGGGGAACAGATTCATGTACAGCAAGAGGTTTACTGAGATTTGTCTTTCATACTGTACAACAACTTCAAATATGCAGTCTACTGAAATTTTTTGCCCCGATCACACTATGCATACACATATGCAGTTATATATGCCAATAATGTTCAGAGAACAATGGAAATCTGCAATACGTTTTACAGCTAGTCTACAATGCATCAGTCTCAAACCACTCAAATCGGCATTGCCCTATTTATGTACAGAAAACTAATAATGAAATTGACATTGCTAGGCAAACTGAAGTTTTTCAAACTGGCAGTATTGAAAAGTTTTGCATTTTCTAAAAAATAATACAAAATATTTTGCTATCGCTAGCATTTATTGAATGGAGAGTACATGCTTAAAACACTAATCATAGCTCACCAGTTTTTCGTCTATAGCCTGTGTTTGACATGGTATATACAAACAGTAATGAGGTTGTGTCGATAAAACTTATATGTATAACCGCACAGACAGTATGATGTCAAGGCAGATACATCATTAGCACCTTACAATGATAAAGCATAACGCCAACATGATAGCCTTTTTATGAGATAAAATAAGGATAACGAATGCATGAAAATATATATATACAAAAAATATGTTAGAAAATGCTGCATGTGGTATAGCAGAACATGAAGAACATAGCATGATGTAACAATAGCACAATGTTAGTTCAACGCAACACTTGCGGATAGACAACATCTTTTGTTTTTTTGTCGGGTGTATTAACAAAAAGTTTTCGGTTTATGCCTAATTTTTAGCAGGCGACATACAACTGGTCATGGCTAAAGCAGGGTGACAGTAAGTCGATACCGGCTGCTCTCTTTTTTTCACCATCACCAATCGCAACCCTCAGAGTACTCATGCAAGTTCTGTAGTAGTAGATTAAAGTAGGCCTACTCATAGCTGGAAAAAATTAGTAACTCAGCTGCTGAAAGAAATGAACTTGTCCAACTATCACAAACAGTTGCAAATCCACTGTTATTAAGTAGTTGAGGTGAGGCGATTCATAGGCAATACAACAATGAATAAAACGTACTAACCTTTTCGATGTAGAAATTTAGTAGGTAAAACGCAGTAGCAGTACCGTGCAAGTTCTGTAGTAGCTGTAGTTCTGTAGTACTCGTAGCTGGATAAAAGCAAAACTAACTCAAAAGAAAATGAACATGTTTACTATCACAAACAGTGGCAAATCCAACGTTTTTAACCCTTTCACTGAAGTAGACTCCTTTATGCGTTTTCTATGGTCGATCGCGTAGACACATTTTTGCGATTTTACCAGCAATTGCTAGTAACTGAAATTTATTATCCGTTGATAACATAACCAACGATCTTTAAGACTTTTGTAGTAATGACAGTGTTGTCCTAAGATTTCTCTATAAAATTAGCCTAAAGTTTAATATTTTAATCTTTGTTTGGAAATTTCCAACTTAAAAATGAACATTTTTGTGTAAGTTCATCAAAGGCGTCCGAATTAGAAAACAAATAACTACTTATGTTGATGACATTGTAGCCGATTCAAATTTTTGTGATTACACAGATAATTAAAATAGCAATAGCAGCACTAACTCTGATGTTGATGAAAGTAATGGTTTTGTAAAAATAAAGAACATTGTAGAGTATCGTTTTGCTTTGTAGCTTCACATCGCTTTATCAATGCACAAAGTATAGATACAACGAGTTTTTTGTATGGCAGTGCTTGTTAACATGTTGGCAAAATGAAATATATAACCAAAACAAACGTTCTAAATGGAGTTTGAAATTGAAAAAATATTGTATACATATTAAGCAATATCGGCAAAATGGCTGGCAGTAAGCCGATAGCTAAATTTGTACATGGACGCAAGTGAAAGGGTTATGTAGGGAAAGTGTGGCAATTCATAGACAATACAACATTGAATAAGAAGTACTTACCTTTTTTATGTAGAAATTTAGTAGGTGAAAACTGCGGTTTTTCCAGTGACCGCAAGAAACCAAAGTTCGCGTGACCTTCTCTGTACACGTTGGCAGTAAATATTATTTGCTTGTAAATTATTATTCATTAATTTATTTTATTTGATGATTAATACATTTGTATAGCTGTATAGGCACCTTTGTATAGGCCGCAGAACTCAGGACGGTGCTTTTTGACATGGCCGCAACTTTGCTGTTTCAAATGCACCAGTGTCGTTAGACACCGTAAAGAAGTGCGTGCTAACCTGAAATGACGTGTTTTTGTGTAAAAACGATGAATAGGTTATGTATAGAGGCGTGTACTAACCAGAGATTCCCGTTAATGTGCCCTAGATACCTAGTAGCAGCTAATAGTCTGTAAAGTACGGTACTCTATAAGGCGGACACTCAATCTCACACGCAGACAGACAACGATTGCCGTTTATATAGTAAATGAGAAAGACAGACAGGGCAGTCAGTTGCATTAATTTTTACTTGCTGAACATTGAAAAGTTTTTATTAAAGGTTGACTTGCAACAAAATTCACATTGCAGCAGTTATTTGATATGAAAAGTTTCACCATGTCTTGCTCTGTTTTGTTGTAGGTGCAAAATATGTGGAAAGGTGATTACAAGCTCTTAAAAGTTAAAAAACAAACAGAAAATCGCAGCCACACGAGACCACCCTAGTTTGGATTCCCTTTCCAAAACAGCTCAAATGTGAATTAGTTGTGAGAGATGGTTTCTGTTTACACTTTCTTGCAACCTTATTTGTCGAAATATTTTCACAAATATACTTCACACGTTCAATAAACTATGTCTATTGTTCTTACGCGTGTGTTTTATCGTCATCGTGATGCTGTCACTTTTAGCACCGAGATCTTATAACTTACCGTAAAAAATCATTAAACTTTTTAACCTTAGCTCGAAGGAGTACATATCATTGTCTGATAATCATGACGAGTCTGTTGGTCACCTGTGATAATCAAAAAGTGCTGCAAAAATTATTTGCGAAGTATTGGGTCACATGATCAGATTACGACTTGACGACTGAATAATGCCGAAACAAAACTGTAAAGTAGCGAGCATCTATATTTGATACGGAGTCTTAGGTAAAACCCGAAGTGTTTGTCATAAACTGTTGCTACGATAAGTTTTATTTTGAGCTTTTTATTGGCCTTTCAATTCACGTGAGAACATCACGTAACAAGAAAATAAAAAAATCCGTGGATACGTCATCGAAATCAAGAGATTCCAATCTACGGTGGCTTTTCGTTTTTGAGCTTTTAAGGGCTTGTAATCACATTTCCACATATTTGGCACCTACAAAACAACAAAGTAAGACATGGCGAATCTTTTGATACCAAATAACTGTAATGTGAATTTTGTCGCAAGTCAACCTTTAAGGATTGAACTGCTTGTACTACCTTACAAAAGCATCGTCAAATATGAGAGGTGTTTTGTGAGTTTTTTATATTTCAATAATTTTTTGAGGTCAATGCTGAACAAGTTTATGCTAATGCGGCATTAGACTGCTATTTTTTACCTTTATAATCGCTCAATAGGAGTACAGAACTAAAAGCAACTATAGAGGAAAAGCAATCAGTTGGGTAACAAATAAAACAATTTTCTTTGTTTAAATCCAAGTTTATTATAACAAATAAGATAGTTTGTGTGTAGAGAATCTTCATCTCGTTATTTACAGTGTACATCTAAAAAATCCAAGTGGTATTCTGTGATCATTGTAAGCCTTCTGCTAAATATGTATTTCAAACCTTCGCTTTACCGGTTTAAGGAAATATTCTACATGTAGATCATTGATTATTTTACATCGTGGCAGGTTGTCACACTTGTTCAGTTTTATGAAATTTCAAAACACACTTCTCAATTTCTTTGCTGGGTTTCGTATTATAATGGTTTGAGCACCACCAGCAACTTGTGGTTTCACTAGCTTTTTTTAACCATATGAATTAATACATTTTTGTTCCAAAAATGCAACATGTCCTCTTAGAAAAATCTGATAAGTTCAACGATAGCTTGAACTCATTAACTGGATCAGACTAGGAATAAGTTTTAGTTCCCAACAGATTTATATAGCTGACAATAAATATGAGGTTTCACAAACAGCTAAGATTTGCACTTGAGCCTTTACATATCTGTTACAAGTACTTATAACATTTAATGACGAGCAGGTTGGAAAGTCTGCATAATATTAACATTGATACTGTTTTAGTGTACACCATCAAAATGAACTAATAAAAAAACTTTACCTTAGGTTTGAGCTAGTGTTTGTAGGCTACGATAACCAACTGCTTGAAGTATAAAAAACAGACAAGCTGAGTGAATATAACAATACTTTCATAAGGTTTACCAACAGGACACAATTCACTTAAGTTGCTCTCATGTCCGAGAAACTGGCACTTTAGTCGCACTTGTTTTTTAGACATTGTACCTTTGGTAGCTCCGCCTAGTTAGTTGGCCACTTTGTTCTAGCCATTTAGTAGTATAGCAGCTTCAAATTTGTACAAAATCAACAAGAAAAAGACCGAAAATGCTCTTTTTGCACCTCTTTTGTCACAGGGCAGTTTTATTGTAATGATAAAAGACACACAGCCTATTCCATAGAATTTAACTTAACTTGTTGATGATTGAAACAATTGTATAGTGGACTACGAGCAACGGCCTCAAAGCCTTATAGTTTTTTTGCCGCCTACGATATGGCATTTACACCACAATACTACACCTTTCTTGTTGGATTGGTTTGAAATAGTGAAAGTTTTAATAAGGTCAGTTGAAAGTTATAGTGAAGGCGAGACAAAAGCGCCAAACCAGATGCAGATAGTAAAATATAAAAAAAAATAAAAAAAATAAATATAATAAAAAATTGAAATAATAAAATTTAAATAAGTTTCCTACAATATTACAAATTAGCAGGTTTTTGTTTAGTAAACATTCGATTACGTTGTTAAAAATTTCTGATTGGTCAATTACTATGAAAATGAACGCCAAAACTTTTTACAGTTAGTTAATAAATATAGATAGAAGTTATGGGTGCATCTTATCAAAAGATAGATAAAGCGACTCCAGGTGACCAAGAGCAAGTGAGCTATCATTTTAATAGCTTACCTGCGTTCAGTTTTCTTGGGCTGTATTATATCACAAAAGAAAGGGTGGGTAGTTGGCTTTGAAAGTTCTACCATTGCTCTTGATTAATATTAGATTTACTACTTTAGATTACCAGCCTTTGTATTCTTTTCCTTCTTGTTTTGTAAACTGAAACCTACAGTAACTCCTAGTAGCGCTTCTAAGTGATATTTGAGTTGGGAGCTTTAAGCTATGTAAATTATTCTTTACCACACTCAATGCTTGTGTTATAAGATTATGGGCCTTTTGTAGTGCATATCCCAGTATGTGAACACTATAATGGGACTTCTGAGGATGGCTCATACAAAGTCAGTGCCAGGTGCAGACAAATCCCTTCCTGTGTTCATCTATGTTCTTATCATGGCTAATCCACCTAACCTGCTCTCATCTATACAAGTAAGGAACTGTTCAGTTAATTGGGTCAAGCATTAACTTTTATTACTCGTTATAAATAAAAGGGCATGAAATAAATGTCGAAATTGATAAAGATATAACATGAAATAAAGAACTCACTGTAGTCATAGCCTTAGAGAGGCAGCAATTTGTTGTAGAACTTTGATGGTCTTTATGGTGAGAGAATGGAGGGAGAGGAAATGTACAAGTGGACACAGCACAATACAGCAGCCTCCTTTATTAAGATGTTGCTTAAGGAGTCACTTGGTCAGACAGAAAGGTATTGGCATTATGCCAGATCTACGTTGCGCTTTACGCAGTGCAAATTGTATAGTTGCTCTTTGAGAAGTTAAACTAGTCTTACCTTTGTTAGAACAATTCTCTATTTCCTCAGATAAATCTTTCCTATATAGCTTAACTTAATACAAATTAATCAGCTCCCAATCTTTAAAGCAAATACCTGAAACATAATATTACAACAAACATAAGTGATTTCTATTGTTATAATTCACTATATTTACACTCATAAAGTAACAAAGGCATATCTAGTAGTTATGGTGTCTAATAAAATGTTACATTATTATTAACGGTAGGGAGTGTTTACCTTTGAGACAGTTTTTAGCGGCTAACAAGGTGTGTGAGAGACTTGGTAGCAACACATTCGGTACGCTACATTTTTATGACACTAACATGATATAAACTTTATATTTAACTCACCAAATATGGATTTAACTTTCTAAATACACATAAAATAAATTTTATTCTCACGCTAAACTTAATTATAATTCAAGTGTTTAGGTTTCTTTGTTTAAGAGCATATAACAATTATCATTACTAGTTGGAGCAAGTTGCTACACTATATATCTTATCTAGCTTTGCATATTTTGTATCTTGTACTTTTAGAGATGATGAAATGCATATCTTCATTGTCAGCCAGCAAATGGGGATGCAAAAAATCTTCATCAGGAGAAATTAGCAAGCATCTATTCCCACAATCCCTTCTCCAGCACTTCCTGTTTTCATTTGATTCTCAGTATCTATATTTTTGTCTGAACTGAATATTTATAAGGAAGGTATTTATGGTGGTCATACTCAGCCATGTTTCAAAGAGCTCCAACACTGTGTTATGAGCTGCTCTTCTAAATAGACTAATATATTCCTATCCTGTTTATATTTTATTAAATTCAAGTTTTCTGGAACAAATAAGACAAATAAATTTTTGTGTAGAGTATCAGTCACCCTGTTATTTGCTGTGTACATCTAAACAATCTAAGTAGTGTTCTGTGATCATTGTAGGTCTTCTGCTAAATACGCATTTCATACCTTCCTCTTACCAGTTTTTGAAAATATTCTAGAACATTAATTATTTTACATTCAATTTGATTTAGCTACTAACTAGCGTTGCAGCAGATTTGTACAAAATCAAACAAGAGAAAGACCAAAAACATTCTTTTGCACTTTTTTTTTATCACATGATAATTTTATTGTACTGATAAATAAGACACACAGTCCAGTCAATTGCATTTAACTTTTCTTGCTGACAATTGAAATATTTTTACAGTGTACTCCGTGCTATGGAGACAAAGCCTTACGGGTTTTTGCCTTGCGTTACGGCGTTTTCACCACAATACGATATCAGCCTCTCTCTATGTATTTAAGTTAAGTTAAAAGTTTCCGACACCTATCGCCCCAAAGGTTTAGTGTACTGAATGCATGGCTGTCAAGTCTTTCTCCCACTGTCATTAGGCTACATATGTTTTGAAGGTAAGAACTTCTTACAATACTGTAAACAGTAATGTTACATTTTATGCGGATTATAACAACTGAACAGGTAACTATAGTTACTAAGGTTACTATAGTATTTTTTTTACTAATTTTTGATATATAAAGCACATGTATAACATTTTGATGCTTTTACAGGCGGTTTGCATTAGATAACAACTATAGATTCCTTTGCCTATCCATATGACATCCAGGTTCACTGTATTAATGGTTGCAATGATTGTGCTAACTTATGGTATAAAACATATAGGAAAATGAAAGCTATTGTGAGGTCTATGCTCAATAGGTCTATGCTAATGCTTCATTTGGTCTGTGTTGTTGTCTTTTATAGCAGATCAATGAGAGTATATATCTAAGAGCAGCTATAGATGAAAAGTCAGCAATTACCATAGTTAGGCAATCAGGAATTCCTCTTTTCGCCTATGCAAAAGTTTGTGATTACAAGTGTTGCTATGGATAGCTCAAAGCATAACAGAGTGGTCCAAGGAGTTTATAGTGCAGTTGAAGCTCTGATGTGAAAGAGGAGACTCGGAAACAGAAGAATAAGGTATAACCAACACTGCCTTTTAAATAAGTCACTTTTTACTAACAGACAATAAAGCTACATGTAACTGAGTAATGCTCCAATTAAGGTTATAGCGCATGACATTAATTTGCAACCAAAATTGTCAGAAAGCTCAAAGTTTTTGTCTCATCTTTGAAAATAGAATTGGTTTCTACATTGTAGACTTGACTGGAAAACAAACACTATGGGATTGCAAGAAGACTTCTATAATTTTGGGAATGTTAGCTCTTACATGATTGTTTCCACATTCTTGGACATGTTATGTGGATGTATTCTTTTTTTTTGGAGTTGATTGAAAATGGACAGACAGAGCACTGGTTCATGCAGATAGTTGGTATCATCAGTACAGTTGCCGTGCTTGTTAGCTATTTAAAAGCTGACAGCAAATAGATGAACAGCAAAGGCTGAGGTCATACTCAAAGGGATCAAGGTCATGTGTCCACATTTGGATGACATTAAATCTCCTGGCGCAGTTTGTTTGCGAAGATGCAGTCTCAACACTTAGTTTAACAGACCAACACTTCAAATCAATCTCTAGTGGATTTCAACTCTTTGGAGTGTATTTTCATCGTGTGGAATACTTTGGTCATATCTGCAGCATTTTTTATTGAATCAACTGCTACATTGGCTGTCACACTTTCTGTGATTTGTTTTGTTTGCTGTTTGGAATTTTATCATTTGGTGTTTGCTTCACTCCAGATACTTCTATATTTTTTCAATAGGTGTTAAAAGGTTACCTGCTGCCCAACCACTATGTGTGTCATTCCTGAGGCATTTAATATTCTGATTGCAACCCTAAAGAAAAGCTTCTGAACAATACTAAGTAAAGTTTTGGTACCAGTGTCAAAGAGATACTGACACAAAGTGTTGTATCAGTATCTTAGGTTCTCACTTTTAAATTTTAGTTTTCATTTATTTGCTAAAATGTAGGTGCAAGATGGCGAAGAGCCTTTATTTTGTTTTTTTGCAAAATGTCCAAAGTTTAACATATTCATATATACATAATTGATATTGCTCTTTTTCAGTTGTACTAATTTTACTTCTGCGGTGTTTTTTGGTTGTTGCTTTGAGAAGTTGAACTATTTGGACTTTTGTTATCGGTTTGATTTAATTGCAAATGAAGGAATATCTCTAATGAACTCTTCTATATTCATTATTTTTTTTAATGAACGTTTACTAGGTTAACAAAATCTGTGCCTAAAAACCACTTCTTTTACTCCGAAGGTGCAAAAGAGTTTTAATATTTGAATAAGCAATATTAAAAACTTTTCGTTAAAGATTTTTGTGGATTGTGTGATATTGAAGAAAAATAAACGAAGCTGAGTGCGTTATTAACAGTTTCAGCAGCTAGTTCAACCATCCAACTAACATTAGGTAAACTGAGCATACAAACAGCTTTGTTGAAGTGACTGAAAGGCTATCCTTTACTGACAAAATATGGTATCTACTTTACTTGCTGAGGACGGAGGCCACGTTTTTAAAAATACTAACGCTATTAGAGATGATTAGATGTGCAGATAAAGCACTGGTAATAAGCATGTACACAGCAAATCAGAAATACTGCTTACTGGTCAGTTAGCATAGGCCAGCATGCCAAGTTTAACATTTTTAAATCCCCAAGATGCAATATTTTTCTTGAACTTCTCCAGGCAGACAAATCAATATGGCGCTCATTATAGTGCAGATTGTTGCACAGCTAAATGGCTATAATTTAAGCTATTGACCATAATATGCTAGATTTCCATCATGCAGCAACACACATTATTTACTTTTGTTCAAATTTTGGTCTTAAATCAAGCTACTAGACTGACTAGCAGATTCTGTGCTGACCTTCAACCTCCATGTTTGATTTAATCTACCACTTTACTGAAATAGTTGTGAGCAGCCACTGATACCTCATTAGTTGTAGTCTTGTGTAGGTGTCTTTACCATAAAACAGCATTTCATATCCTAGTAAGTTGACCTAATAATCATCTTATTTTGCCTTGCATTGCTAGTTTTATTGTGATTCTATGGCTGATGAAACACATGTCTTCGTTGATGCACCACAGGTAGAATGTCAAAAACCATCATATTGGTAGATAAAGCTAGCATTCGTTTCCACAAGTTTTTTTAGCAACTTGCTGTTTGATTTGATAATCACTGTTTATGTTTTGGTTATGTTTATATTTTTGTCTGAACTAAATATTTAAAATGAAGGAATTTCTGGTGATCGTACTCTGTCACGTTTTAGAGAGCTCCTATGCTGTGTTGTGAATTGCTCTCTTAAATTGAGTAATACATTACATGTCTGCTCATCATTCTCAAATTCATTTTTTTCCATAACGAATAGAACAATTTCGGTATGAAACATCAGTCACTCTCCTTTTTGTTGTGTACGTCAACATGACCCAAGTAATAGTTTATGATCATTGCGGGTTTTTCGCTAAATATTCCATATTTCTACCTTACCAATTTTAGGATATACCGTAAAACCTCTAATTGAACGCCACCTCTATGTGAACGCCACTCTCCAATTAAACGCCACTCCCATTTGACTGCCACTTTGACATTAATTGATCTTTTTGAGCCCATAATATCAACTGATAAACAGAAAAGTGTCCATAAAGTCGTATTGATAGTGAATCTTTTGCATTGTTAACATTCAATTCTCTTGTAGTCCAACTCCAAAACTTTTTGATTTCTTTTGTTAAAACTTTGCAAGCAACACCATAAAAATAATCAATAGCGGTCTCAGACTAGTAGTAGTTCTTTGCTTAACACAGTCTTTCTACTTCTAAGTAGCCTACACATAAAAAATGGCTTAAATTTACGATGGCAGATGAACTTTCAAAGCAGTGCCACATAAATAATTGCTGTCTCAGGCTAATAGCGGTTCCTTGTTTAACACAGTCCTGATACTTCAAAGTACATGTACATATATCAAAACCGGTTTAAATTTACGATGGTAGATTAACTTTAAAAGCAGCACCATACCAATAACTACTGTCTCAGGTTAATAGTAGTTCCCTGTTTAACGCGGTCCTAATGATGTACTTCGAAAGGCATGCATATAAAAACCGGTTCGCAAGTTTTTGGACCAAAGGTTTCGTTTACAAAGCAAACTTTTAAAAGTTGAATTAGTGCTAAATGCAGCACGTGAAAGTTTTGCTCTGCTAAAAATTGTTTAGACGCTAATATCGACTAGTTCAGCAGTGTAAAAGAAGAGTTGAAGCCAGAAGATATTGCAGAAGGTATTGGACAACTAGAATATATTTGTTCCTTCGAAAGCAACAACCAGGACGCAGCTATCCAAGCAAATGGTAGAAATATTTTTGTTTTAAAAACGTCAATTTTTGTTTCTGCATGTAATATACCGTAAGTATGATTAATTTATGTCGTTTGTTCATACGGCGCTGTGAAAAATTATGAGACTGCCTTCAATTTTTTCAAAAATCATAAAATGTCTGTTTTGATCACTGTTACAGCTTCAAATTTCAATTTACATGTAGTTCTTGCAGTATGCATATCAACAGACTCAGAATTTTTTACCGAAGAGAATGGTATAAGGTGCAACTATGTGCATTGTATATAGGTCCAAATACTTTTAGGTAGTCAACTTATCACTCTTTGTCTTTTCCAAACGCCATGTTATTACCCATATTAACATTAAATTGAATGGTTGGTAAATCAATATTTTCTTGTTATTTTGTAATATCATAAACATTTAAATACAAAATGATAAGAAATTAATTAATATTTTAAATTTAATTAATCACATTCAGCTTTTATTAGATCTGTCTTACTTTAATCTGGTGCCACTAATCTGTTAATTAGATTTAGTTGAATGGTTTAGCGAAAAATTTATTCGATACCATTGTAGAGAGAACAAAAGTCTGCACTCATTGATATATACATTGTTTTGACAGTAGGGTGAGTTAGAGGTTGGAAGCTCCTATAGAACTCTACAAACAACTCAACATCGGAAGTGGTATCATACTTTTGCAGAGCACTGTAAATACATATTTGCATCATTTGATTGATTATTATTGTAGAACTTATAAATATGCAGGTTTATAGCATGTTATTTAATAGCATCCTTGTGGCTATCTTAATACGGCTTACAATGGATTGTAAGCCGATTATGAGATTGTAATGGATTACAAGTGATGTTGCTCGCAACATCACTTCTATTGCACATAAGAAGCTAGTTTTGGTTGCAAACTGTAGCAAGCATATCAAAGAGTGCAATGAGCTTTTATTCAACAATGTCAAATATAAATATAAAATAAAAGCATGTTTTCAAATTTTGAATAAAAAAAGTTTAAAACGCCAACAAATTGCGAAGAAGGACACAGGCTATAATATCATTGCAGGTCACATGCAAGCAATAGGTATCAACTGGTAAACATATTTCTCGGTTTGTCGGTTTTTCAATGCACGTTTATTAAAAGATCTTTGACAAGTTAGAGGTAAGTTAGCAGATTTATTGCATCCAAAAGGTTTAATATCGCTCGACCGAATCAGAGAGCAAAATGTAGGCGACATTTGCTTCACCTGTAGTAGGGCTAAATAATCTTCAGAAAATTCTGGAGTCATTTAAAAAATAGGCTGCCAGCTTCTATGTGAACACCATCTCCTATTGACCACTACTACAGACAAAAGATTTAAAAATAGAGCACCATGGTGTTCAGTTAGAGGTTTTACGGTATGCTGAAGTATTACATATTTTACATTGTGACATCTGACGGCACGCCATAAATGTTGTTTAGCTGTTTTAAACTTCTAGCAGCAGATGCAGGTTTCCACGCTCTTGTGATGAAATGAATTGATATGCTAAATATTGAAATGAAGTCATGAAATAAAATATTGATAAGAAGTTACACAAAAGTTGCCCATTTACACTGGTTGCCTTTACATTGTATTACAAGAGCAAATATCTTTCTCTATTCTTTACATAATATGTAAAGAATATATATATATATATATGTAAATACATAAGTAAATATGTAACCTGCTATATTATAGCCTATGCGTAGTCTCAAAGCAATCAATTTGCGCTGAAATTAAATTAAGCAATCACTAGTACATGTATGTCGCTGCTCCTAAAATGAATGTTTTACTCTGTATCATCACTGTATAAACTTAAGTTTCTGCACTTGTTCACAAGTATTTATCACCTATGGACACAATTCTAATTTCGTTTCACGATTTTATTTTAATGATGGAAGACAAGGCTTCATTCAAAAGATATTAATGTACAGACCATAATTATTTCTTTCTACCTGCATATTAAATACGCGTATAAGAACTGTGGTCTCTATCCAAACTAATCATATAACCTTCAAGATAAACCTCAATTGCTGTTTTCTCATTAAAGTGTTTCCTCGATTTTGTTGCAGCTAGTCTCACTAGAAAGAGTAAAATAAATACAAATGTTTCACAGCAAACTTAAATTTTTTTTTGTTGATATAGAAGGACAGATAACTGATTTTAAAATTATACTAATAACTTTCATTTTTTGTTTGTGGCAATATGGTTCATAATTCTCAATTTAAAGTAAAAAATGTAAGCTCAAGTTGAAAAAAGGTTTCATTAGGTCCTGATTAAGAAATATGTAGGAAAACAGTTATGAGTAAAATTAGGCATCCAAGCGGATCCAAGAGGAATTTTGCTGTAGCTAATCGTTAAAGCTTTTCAATAAATAGTTTATACGTCTTAAAACTGGTTCATGCTATATCGCCGTATGATGCCATTTGTCTTTTGTCATTCACGGTCAATTATGTAAACCGTAAACGAATAGCATCAATGAAGCAACAGGGATACGGTGGGAAAATTTGCAGTTGTCAAACTTTCTTGATATTTCGCCGAGCATCGATGATCGCCTTTTCAATGTGAACCATTTCGACAATAGTAATTCTCGGCCGCAGATAGCAAAATTTATATATTTCTGTTTATGATAGTCGCTGCAAGTTTAGTATTTGATTCGATCACTTGAATGCAAAGAGGTTTATTCATGGAAATTTAAAGAGAAAAGGAGAACACTATGTCACGGAGTATTTGCTGATGCCAATGCAGATGGGTTTGTGATAAGGTAAACACCGTTGTCAACGACAACCACCGAAGTATTGGGGCATCAACGCCGAGATATGTCAATATAGTGTAAACTAGCCTTTACTCACCATAAAAAAAATTGGTGATGAATGGCAACTCTTATTGACTTTATTAGAGTTACATCTTTGTATGTAGCCAAAGAGGTTTTATGCGTTATTTAGTAATAACCTTCTAGTTTTAACTGACGTTCTCTCTTTGCTATGGAAACTTTACCAAATACCTTTATACAGTACATATGAGACCTTCATTGCAAAATCAATGACCAGCAATGCTGAAACTTTTGATGCAACGACCATGCTGAAGAAAGATTTGCATTGAAAGTAAAAAGAAGTGAAAAACCCCAAGCTGTGTTCACAAAGTTGGTCCACAGGACATTTGCAGCTGAATGAGATTACTAGGCTACCTCTTGTTACAAAGAGATCTCTTAAAATTCCACCTCTTAAATTAACGGTATTGTATTTTTATTGCTGACTTTCATAATTTACCTTAAGAACACAATAGGAGTATCAATTAAACAAAATGGATGATCAAAACAAATACAGTAGCTATGAATGCTTGAAGGTTCAAAATTAACTTTTTTGCAAGCTGATTATTGTACTAGAGTTAATGATTGCAATCGTCACAGCAATTTCTCCTAAACAGACACCAGAGTGTTCAAGTACAGTTATTATATTATGATGAAATGATAAGTACATTATATACGCTGTTACGGCTTCACTTTATGGTAGATATAAATCTATGGTAGATATTACTTTATGGTAGGTGTTACGGCTTCACCCCCAGATACTCGAAGGAATTTCAACTAATTTCCACTCATAAGATTTATCGAACAACGTGAAAACTCAAATAACATAAAGCGTGCTATGAGTAGATATAATGAAAGGTTAAATTTCTTAATTTGCGCAATATGCTTTATAGACATGAATATAAATGCACTAATAGTAACATGAGACTCAAGAATAGTAAATGATAAAACACAGGAATAATAAATGAAATAAAAGTAATCATTTTTACTTTGAACGACCTGCTGGGGATTCCGTAATAACTTGATTCCAAAACTTGTATTTGATAAGTATAGAATATGTGTATGTAAATTTAATAATATAGCAGTAAATACTGCTTAGCAGATATAAATATATATATACACATATATATATATATTATATATATATTTATATATACACACATATATATATATATATACATATATATATATGTCTATTTGAGAGTTAGACAATTTCACATGTTGCTTGTGCAGGCAAAAGGCAAAAGAAATATCATGAACCAATTGTTTTGCAAAATTAGGCAGTGAAATCATAAGGCAGGCGGATGGCAACAGCTTGGTTGACAAAGAAAATGAATGTTGCAAGTGGCAAACGATGCCATTAGATGCCCATTACCAAATTTTTGCCATGCAAACAACACTGTCATAACGCACCAAAACTGAAGTGGTGAGATTTCACCAATGCCGATTCTACATATGCTTTGGTCGGTATTCTTTGTGCAGTTTAAACTTTGCATTAAACATGATTTATGTTTTGATTTCTGCCGAAACTTACTAAATACCCTAGGACACTTTTATTTCGCTAGTATTTAGTTTCGTGAGTAGCACACAGAGTAAAATTTCGCTGCAACTTAATTTTGCGGCTTTGATGAGTGCGAAAATATAGTGATGTGAAAATAAATGCAGTGGAAAAAAACAGATTACATTCCTCAGGTCCAGTTCGCTAATAAAAAAATTCAATTTGGGACTAGTTCGTAGTTGTAAACCGGAGGTTGAAATGTGCGGATGAGATCGATAATTCAATTTGATCACATGCTGCCATTTGTTTCTTGGACTATCAATGATGTCTAGGTTCCTCCCGCCACGATTTTCACACTTGAATCCCAAGAAGAAGAAAATAGATAGGTAACAACCAACTTCACAACCAAAACTGTATCATCCTTTCGCTGCCATAAACGCATTTATGCGTTTTCTAGGAGCCACTGCCAAAAACGCATTTTTGGATTTTCTCATCGATTGCGTGGTAACGTGATTTTATTATTCGTTGACCACATAACCCACGGTCTTTAAGAGTTTTATGAAATTGACTGTGTTGTTCGCAAATTTCTCTATAAAATCAGCCTAAAACAACGAAGCAATTTTAAACTTTTGTTTGAGAATTTCTAATCTAAAAACAAACATTTTTCTGCGAGTTCATTAACTACCGCGTGCGAGTCATAAAACAGATAATTAGTTGTTGATGACATTATAGCCAATTAAGATTTAGATTTTCATTATTATACAAATAATTAAAGTAGCAGCACTGTCTCTGACAGCGGTGGAAGTAATAGTTTTGTAAGAGTAAGGAACATTGTGGAGGATCGTTTTAGCCTCGGATCGATCGTAGCTTCACATAGCTTTATCATCGCGCACAAGTAGAGATACATTGAATTTTTGCATAGCAGTATTGGTTAAAGTTTTGGCAAAATAAAATATGTAACAAAAATGTTCTAGATAGAGATTGAACTTGAAAAAATACTGTATACACATCATGAAGCAATATCGGCAATTTCGGTAAAATGGCTAGCACTAGGCCGATAGCGAATTTTTACATGGTTGGCAGTTAAAGAGATAATGTGGTTGAACCTGATGAGGGTTGATATTGTTTTTGGTTGGTAATGAATTTCATCACTACAATAATTATTCTTCAATTTTATGACTTCACCTACCAGACTTTCATCCTCATCAGTTACAAATTCGGTGACTAAACTGATATCATCTTAATTTGCTTTGCCATGCTGCTCAGTCGGTGGATTAGCTATAATGAGTTTACCAGAAATTTCCCATTGAGCCCAACCACAGACGAAAATTGCCTGCATTTCTAATATGACGATTTTATTGTGGATATCAATGAACAAAGCTATTTAACTTCGTGTTTTTGCTCGTTCGTTATGATAGTTTAGTTGCGCTCATGAACTTTTCGCAAGAGGATGACACCGCGAAAATGCGAAAGTTAGATGACGCGAATGCATAAGTGTTATAGGGTACACCATATATATATATAAATATATATATATATATATTTATATCTATACTAGCTGTGCTACCCGGCATTGCCCGAGTAATAGAAAAGTCTTTGGACAGAAAATTGATTTGTTTTTAATTTATAATAACATTTTCTAGTTATTAATTAAATAAAGATGTGATTAATAAATTAAATACTTTTCATGCAATTAACTCGTTAAGCAAAGACTTAATTTTTCTTATATGGCCTGTGGACTTGTTATACCAATTTCTGCTACATAAAATTATTGGATAACTAAGAGCTCTTTTGAAGTCTATAATGAACAAATAGACTATGTTAGCTTTTCATGGTTGGCTTTCATGTGAGTTCATTAAAATTGTTTAGCTAAGAGTAACATTAGTTGATAGACAAACAATATGAACTGTTAGACAAGTAATAATTCCTTTTTTGCGTGTTCTAAAGTTACAACGCACAGGTATTGCTATGGTTACTACCAAACACATAATGCGGTGTTTATGGCAGCAAAGAAACGCAAACAGGAAGGTTAGGCAATCGGTAATTCCCCCTTTTCCTTATTTGAAGGTGAATTATGACAAGTGTTGTTATGGCTACCTCAAACCACATTTAAGAGTGATGGCAGGAGCCTATAGCGCAGGTCAAGGAGCGCTATTGACAAAAAAACTTAGAAACAGACGATTAAGGTACGAAAGAGTGTGGCCTTTTGGACAATCGAGCCGTTACTGACAAACAAAGAAGGTAAGTGAGTAATGCACCAATTAAAGGTTGACTTGCAACAAAATTCACATTACAGTTATTCGATATCAAAGGATTCGCCATTTCTTACTCTGTTGTGTTGTAGGTGCAAAACATGTGAAAATGTGATTACAAACTCTGAAAAGCTAAAAAACAAACAGTTAATCGCAGCTACACGAGACCGCCGTAGTTTGGATTCTCTTTCCAAAATGGCTCAAATGTGACGTAGTTGTGGTAGATGGTTTCTGTTTACACTTTTATGCAACCTTATTCGTCGAAATATTTTCACAAATATACTTCCCGCATTCAATAAAACCATGTCTATTTTTCTTACGCATCTGTTTTATCGACATTGTAATGCTGTCACTTTTAGCAGTGATATCTTATAACTTATCGTAAAAATTCATTCAAATTTTTAACCTTAGCTCCTAGGAGTACATATCATTGTCTGATAATCATGACGAGCCTGTTGGTCACCTGTGATAATCAAAAAGTGCTGCAGAAATTATTTGTAAAGTATTGGGTCACATGATCAGATTACGACTTGCCGATTAGACCAAGCCGAAACAAAACTGTAAAGTAGCGAGCATTTATATTTGATACGGGTCTTCAGTAAAACTCAAAGTGTTTGTCATAAACTAGTGCTATGATAAGTTTTTTATTGAACTTTTTATTGGCCTTTCAATTCACGTGAGAACATCACGTGACAAGACAATAACCAAACTGTAATGACAACGTCAGAGAAATAAAGAGATTCCAATCTACAGCGGCTTTTTGTTTTTGAGCTTTTAAGAACTTGTAATCACATTTCCACATATTTTGCACCTACAACACAACGGAGTAAGACATGGTGAATCTTTTGATGCTAAATATTGTAATGTGAGTTTTTTTGCAAGTCAACCTTTAATGTCAGTAGTTCTTTGATTAGCGTGTATGACATGGCATTTATGGCATGTCATTCATGATACGGCATGGCATTTCCTGTCAAACCTTTTACAGAGACTTCCTGACACATTTTATCGTTTAAGATCAAATTAGTCTTTATTTTGCAGACTAAAGAAACAATGCACTATGGAGTTGCAAGAAGACTTCCAAAAGTTTGAGTTGATCTGCTTTTACATGATTCGCCGTAAAATTTTGGACATCTGTTGTGGATGTGTTATTTTTATTGCAGAGTTGGTTGAAAAAAGATACGTCGAGCTCTGGTTCATGCAGATGTTTGGTATTGTCAGTACAGTTGTTGTGCTGCTAATCTATATGTACGTTGCTGAGGAAGTAAGAGAGCAGGAAAGAACCGAATCATACTTCAGGGGATCAAATTCAAATGTCTACCTAAAGATGACAACAAACCTTCTTGTGGTGTTTGTTTTTGAGGATGTAGTCTCATCACTTGGTTTGAGAGATGCAGACTTCAAACCAACGCCTTGTGTGTTTTGGTTTGCTGGAATGTGGGTTCACTGTTTGGAATGCTGTGATCATATCGGTAGCATACTTTTTCAAATGACCTGGCAAAACAAGTCTCGCACTTTCTGCGATTGTTTGTTTATGATGTTTGGATTTTTATCACTTTATATCTGCTTTCCTGATGAAGCGTCTGTGTCTTTCAAGTAGATGTGATGGTTCTGAGATGGTTAAAAGTTCAGTTTATGAAGTGAAAAAACAAATATTCGTAACAATGTTAGGTGAAGTTTTGTTGTTCGTATTAAGAATTGCCTTACAGAGTAACTTGTTGGTGTTCTCAGTATTTAAATTTAGGAATGTTGGCTCATTTTTATACAAGTTTACAATTATCTGTTTTTAAATGGTAAATATCTAAAATTTAAATTATCCATATTTACATTATTGATACTGCTAAGTTTTTAGTAGCAATATTTTTACTTCCATCGTATTTCTGCTTTGCACTATCTGTTTAGCATGAGGTCTTTGTAGACTCACAATGACGAATAAAAACTTTTTAAATTTGGTGTTTAAAATCTAATAGAAATGTCATAATAATAATCTAATAAAGCTCAAACCTTGTCAAGTGGTTCCACTTTTATACATGTAATTTCACTAAGTTTAAATTTCAGCTACATATATAAGTTTAACAATAGCAAGGTTATGGATAAGTGCAGTTTCAAACAGAGTCTAGAGTAAAGAAAATAGACTTACATAGTTTCATCAGTTCCATATGTGTTTAAATTTGCCGTAATATCTGAAGATAATGGGACTTACTAAAACTAGGCTGCAATGTATATTATACACTTTTCTTTTTTGTTTACTTTAATAAACCAGCTGCATCATCTGTAATTGCATAGTAAAATTTCAATGTGATGCTAATTTATTGGTTGCATAAAACAAATTTGTTAAATTTTGAAAATATTAAAGAATATGATGGCAATAGAGCTTTGAAAATTGATGTATTCATAGTTGACAGCTATAGTGTTGCTCTTTAATCTTAAAGATACCAAAGAAACTAATAGTCCAGCAGGTTAGCCAGCAAAATAAAGTATCAAGAAATGACAACTCCCAATCAAATTTGAGCACAACATTTGCTTGTGTCAATATTGGCTAATTATCAGAGAAGATAATTCTTAATTGAACTGATGCCAACTACAGACTATTACATAAACATTGTTGTGCTCGTATTTAAGACATCCAAAAAGTAGCATTTTAACTTTGGTCAACCTTGTGGTGGTTATGGGCTAGAACTATTGAATCAACTTGGCTGTACAGAAAGGTTTGCAGTTTTCCATCATTGTAGCAGAATGAAACCTCTGTGGAAATCTGTAAAATCGGACTCTCTGTGATTCGCCTTGTTTGCTGATTGGAATTTTATCAATCTGTGTGTGCTTGACTCAAAATCCTTCTGTGTTTTTCAACTTATTGCAGATTCTTTGAGATTTAAATTTTTAGTTTTTCAATTTTCGACTTTCCCTTCTGAACCTGTTAATGTCAGCGTCTGAACAAATTTTTTCAGCATCGCAAGAAAGTCTATCTGTAGCAATTTTTATTACTTTTCGCTAAATAGTAGTACAGATTAATTGTAATTACAGAAGCTAAAGTATTTGTTGTTTCTTAAATAAATTTGTAAAGGTCTATCAAAATGAGAATCCACATTGGCAGCGAGGCTATTGGTGTGATGGACGCAGTCATTTTCCCTAATATAGTCATTATTTGTACGCTAAATGTTAATTTCGCAAGTATACCAATAGCAAGTATTTACTATAATCATTCAGCAGATGTACTTGGATCAACATATGTACATGATTTGTCAAATAATGCACTGTCGTTAAAAGGAAAACAGCAAGGTTTAATTTATATTGCTAACTGGTCTACTAGATTACCATAGAGTTAGAGTTGTGACACCAGTGTTTAAATATGCTAAACTGTACTTATTTATGTCAGGATCTATAATGAGCAGTTTTCTTATCATTAATAAGCCAAGACCAATTTCAGAATTAGCTTTCATGGGTGTCAATGGTGAAAATATTGTTATGGCAAGAATCCATGCTGCAATAATTTTTAGGGAATCGTTCTAATTGCTGATAGGGTTAACAATAAAAATGCAAAATAAAAGTATATTTTGAAAAAGTGAAAACCCTAATGAGAATAACTTGTCTGATAATCACAGCTAAGACGCTTGAAATATTTACTGCTTATTGCTAGCCCGAGAGCTGAATGAGTGCCAATATTTCTCTATGCCATGTCTGACCAAGATGGGATGTGGACTGCTAAGCCTGAAGCAGCACAGGTTAGTTGCGTTCAACTCTCTCTTTAAGGTTCATGAAAATCAGGAAAGTTTGTAGGTCTGAATTACTGAATTACATTGAAAGTATCAATTAAAAATCATTAATAAAATTGTGGGAGAGGTTGTTGATTTGCACAGATGGAAATAATGGTTTGGATTAATACAAAAGCATTATAAGATCGTTTTTCACTTAAATTTTGTATTGAACCAAAAGAGCATGTAAATCCTAAGACACGGATGAATTTTGATCTTTAATGCAAGAGCTGTCTACTCCTAATGGAGAACTCAAACATGAGAGGAAAACTCTCAATTTTACTAATACCATTACAACAGAGCTCATAAAAGAGAGTTTTTTTTAGCTGGCCAGGGATAAAGGAGTCATGTCAATAGTTTACAAATCAATGTTTTAAAATGCCAATTGCATCATGCGAGTTGATAATATCTACTTTGAAAATTTGGCCAATTTAGCTCAAACAGTGAGAGCCAATCACAGGTGAATATGATGCCTGATTAATCCAACAAAGTCAAAAAAAATGGATGATTGGTCAAATGCTATAAAAAAGAACGCCCCGATTGTTCACAGTTAGATAATAAATATAGATAAAAGTTATGGGTGCATGCAATCGAAAGATAGAAAAGGAGACTCCAGATGACAAAGTGCTAGTAAGCTATCACTTTACTAGCCTACCTGCGTTCAGTTCTCTCTTACCATTTCAGATAAATCTTTCCTGAATTCTTTAACTTATTACAAATTAATCCGCTCCCAATCTTTGAAACAAACGCTTAAAAAATAATATTATACAATGAAAAAAAAAGTGTTTCTATTGTTATGATTCACCATCTACACTCATAATGTAACTAAGGCATATCTAGTGGTTATGATGTTTAATAAAATGTAACATTATTATGAACTTAATTGAGTTTTTACCTTCGAGACAGTTTTTAGTGACTAATGGTGGTGGGACAGAGGCTTGATGGCAACACATTTGGTACACTACATTTTTGTGATGCCAACATGATATAAACCTTAAATTTAACTTACCAAATATGAATTTAACTTTCATACACATATTATGCGGCTCCCAAAGATCTTGCAACTTTGAAATTTGGCTCTTTGAGAAAAAAACTTTGCCCACCCCTGGTATAATTGTTCTTTGAAAAGTTAAACTATTTTTATATTTGTTAGAACTAATCATCAGCTTGATTTGGTTGCAAGTATATTCATCCATTGACATACGAACATAATTAATGTGTTTCTTAATATGTCAACTCTCTATTACTTGAGATAATTCTTTCCTATTATTATCGCTTAACTTAATACAAATTGATCTGCTCTCAACCTTTGAAACAAACACTTAAAACATAATATTGCTATGAAAAAAGTGTTTATTATTAGTATAATTCACCATCTACACTCATAAATTAACAAAGGCATATCTAGTGGTTATGATGACTAATAAAATGTAACATTATTATGAACTGTAGGGAGTTTTTACTTTCAAGACAATTTTAATCGCTAACAGGAAGTGAGAGAGGCTTGATGGCAACACATTCGGTACACTACATTTTTGTGAAACTAATATGATACAAACTTTAAACTTAACTTATATGGATTTAACTTTCTAAACACACACATAAAAATAAGTTTTATTTTCACACTAAACTTAATTCTAATTTGGTCTTAGTTTAACAATGTATAATATCATATATAATATAATATATATACAAATCAGAGAAGTTGCCGCAATATGTATCTTATCTAGCATTGCAACTTTGCTATATTGTATTTTTAGGGATGATGAAACGAATATCTTTATTGTTAGCCAACAAGTAGAGAATGACAGAAATCCTCATGATGGGAGATAAAGCAATTAATATATTAATTATACCATTATTAATTATACTATATTAACACCAATTATACAGTCCCTTCTTTAGCACTTCCTGTTTTTATTTGATGTTCAGCATTTACATTTTTGTCTGAGCTGAATAATTATAATGAAGCCATTTCTGGTGATCATACTGAGCCATGTTTTAGAGAGCTCCAAAACTGTGTTATGAACTGCACTCCTAAATAGAGTAGTATACTCCTGTTATGTTTATCTTTCATTAAATTCAAGTTTACTGTAACAAATAAAACATCATTTATATATGAAGCAACAGCCACCCCGCTATTTGCGGAGTACCCAAAAATGATTTGAGTTGTTGTCACCGATCATTTTATATCTTCTATTAAATAATTCATGTCTCTACCTTACCAGTTTTAGAAAGTATGCTTAAGTATTAAATGTTTTACATTGTAGAATCTGATGGCAGGTTATCATAGTTGCTTGATGTTATAAAATGCCAACAAATATTGCACGTGAGCTGAGCATTGTTGTAACTTCTAAATTTTTGAAAATAGTTTTATTGTAAAATTATAGTCTTAATATATGTATTTCATTGCAGCCTACAGGGCATTTGAAAAAGTGTTCTAAAGCCAAAAGCTTAGAAGCAGAGGAATAAGGTACAACTGAGCGCTGCCTTTTGAATGAGCCAGCTCCTGCTGACAAAAAATTAAAATTGAAATAATTAAGGCATCATTTAATGTCAGTAGATTATTAGATGGTCAATAGATTAAGTCTAGTTTAGATAGTGGCTACAAAATAGGATGCTATATATCTGCAAATTTATATATTATTTAATAATAGCAATAATCTATCAGTTGCTACCAATATATATTCCAGAACAAATTACCCAAAGAAACCATACTTATAGTTCATGTTAAAAAAGAAATTAATAGAAATTAACATTTTTCAAACAAAAATATTTGCATTGTTTGATCGTCTAGCTACTGTTTGATCCTGGTGAGTGCTTCATTTGGGCTCATTTCATAATCTTCTGGCTGCTTAATATCTTCTACAACATTTTCTGACCCTAAATATTTTTCTGCACTGCCTGAACTAGTCGATATTAGCACCTGAACAGCTTTTTTAGCATATTGCAACTTTTATGCGCCGCCATGTAGAATACAAACTTAATTTTAATAAAAGTTCATGTTAATTTGGTGAAGTTGAGTAACAAACTTGCTAAAAAAGTGGATTGCAGTAGTGCAGCATTTAGTTTTTACTAGTTGTAAAAATGTTCAACTTGATCAAAATACAGCATAAGATAAAAATATTGCGGTAATCATAGCCTTAGAGAAGTAGCGATTTGTTGTAGAAAGTCAATACTCTTTATGATGAGAGGATGGAGGAAGAGGAAATCTACAAGTGATCCCAACTCAATACAGAGCTGCTTTATTAAACTATGGCTTCAGGAGTACCTTGCGTCAGACGGAAAGGTGTTGGCATTCTGCCAGATCTACGTTGCGCTTTACGCAGTGCAAATTGAATAGTTGCTCTTTAAGAAGCTAAACTAGTTTTACCTTTGTTAGAACTAGTCATGAGCTTGAATTGGTTGCAAATACTGTAACAGTCATCCATTGATACATATCTTATCTAGCTTTGCAACTTTTGCTATATTGTATTTTTAGGGCTGGTGAAATGCATATCTTCATTTTCAACCAATAAGTGGAAGGTCCCAGAAATCATGATGAAGGGAGGTTAAGTAGGATCCATTCCCCCAATCCCCACTCTAGCACTTCCTGTTTTCATTTGATTCTCAGTATTTATATTTTTGTCTGACTTGAATATTTATAGTGAAAGCATTTTGGCAATCATACTCAATCATGTTTCAAAGAGGTCCTACACTGTGTTATGAGCTGCTTTCCTAAATAGAGTAATATACTCTGATCGTGTTTATCTTTCATGAAATTCAGTTTTCCATAACATATCAAACAATTTCTATTTGAAGAAGCAGTCACCTTAGGATTTGCTGAGTACACCAAAAGAACTCAAGTTGTTGTCACTGACCATTTTATACCTTCTGTTAAATATTTTATGCCTCTACCTGACTAGTTTTAGAAAATATGCTAAGTTATTAAATGTCTCACATTATTGAATCTGATGACAGGTTATCATAGTTCTCTATTGTAATAAAATTTCAACAAATTTTGCAGTTTTCCTATAATCTTCTAGAGGAATGGGTAGATATGCTTAAGACTGACTGCTATTGCCAAAGTAAAGAAAAACTATTTGCCGAATGGATGTGGTGACTAGCTTCGTAACTGTTATACTGCTTTGGTTTGTTCAGAGTTTTGACCTTGAGTTACTAAATCTTAAATTTTGTGGCGAAATGTGTTAAATATTTCTTTGAACCAACCCAGTACCATGGCAACTTGGTAAACTTTTCTGTGCTGAGGGCAACAAGCGCAGCCTTGAACATAATCCTGCCCTGGGGTTACACTCTGAATAAATGTATAATTTGTGTTGCTGATGTGTGGCCAATGGCTGTATAACAAATTAGTCTAAAAATCAGGCTAGATGTTAGCTGTCCGCACACCGACCAACGCTAGTAAATGAAGTATGGTGCTGACTCATATATTGACCAATGAAAGCAGCCTCAGCTGTGTACTGACCACATTGTATTTGTTGTATTTTCCATTATCATTGTTTAAAGTGAATGAAATAACAATGGATATTACTGCTAGGAAAATAATAATAGTTGTTCTTTTTTAATTCATAATTCACCACTTGTGAATTCAATAGCCTTTGTTTAACCATGTATTAATGTGAATTACTGAATTTTTGTTGCGAAACTGCAACATGTCTCCTATGAAAAGTGAGCTAAGTTTAAATATGGTTTAAAATCATGAAATGAATCAGATTGGAGAAAAGTTTTGATTTCTAACAGATTTATTTACGTGAGAATAAATATGAGGTTTCATGAACAGCTTTAAATTATTCTGCAACCTTTACATATATGTTACAAGTACCTATAACATTTAATGACAAGCAGGCTGGAAATTATGTGTGATATCGACTTTGATACTGTTGTTAATGCACTCTGTAGCACACAATTATGAAAGTTGAGATCTGGCAGTTTGTAGGTTATGGTAACCATTTTATTAAATATAAAAAAGTGTTTAGTGAACGTCAAAATATATTTGTAGGCTTTGCCCACATGACGTCGTACATTTGATAAGATTGGTTTCGTGTCAGGGAAACCGCCACTTTAATTGCGCTTGTCTTTTACACATCGTACTTTTAGTGATTTCGGCCTAGGTAGTCGGCAACTTTGTTCTATTGATTAACTAGTATAAGGTAGCATTGACTTTGCATTAAATCAAAAAGAGAAACTATACAACGCCCCTTCGCACCTTCTTTACGTTTATCACTGGCAACTTACTATAGTACTGCTGAGAAACACATACAGGGCAGTCAGTTGCATTTATTTATACTTGCTGAAGATTGAGAAGTTTTTATTAAGGGTTGAATTGATTGTACTAACTTAGAAACACATCGTCAAATATGAGAGCTTTTGTTAGGTCTTTGCTAAACAAGTTTACGCTAATGCTCCCATTGGCTTCCATCATTGACTTTTATAACAGCTGAACATCAGTAGGCCTACATAGCTAAAAGCAGCTATACGCGAAAAGCCATTAATTTGGAATGTTAAGCGATCGGGAATTTCCCTTTTTGCCAATACATACGCTGACTTCAAGTAATTGAATACAACTACAGTCTGCTATCACAAACAGTGCTAACACATCATACAGACTTCAAGGCAGCCTATACTGCAGTTGAAGAAGTGCAATAGCAAAAGAGAGTTGGAAACAGATTATTGAGGAACGACTAAGCATTGTCTTTTGGATAAGCCAGCTCTTATTGCCAATAAAGCTAAGTAAGTAATTCACCAAATAATGTAACTCGTGTTCTGCTGTGTAGGGTATAGCAATTCCAGCATTTATTTGCAAGAACAATTCTCTCAAAGACCTTCTGTTAAGTTTCGTTTCATCATTCTAAATATAATTCATTCTCACATTTTAGACTACTGAAACAAGGACTATGGCACTGAAAGAAGACTTTGGACGCGTTCAGTTAATCAGTGCATGCCAAATTTTTTTCACATTTTTTGACATATGCTGTGAAATTTTCCTCCTTGTTATGGAATTGATTGAAAAAGAACATGTTGAGCACTGGCTTATGCATTTGATCGGTATCGTCAGTACAGTTGCTGTGTGTGTAAGCTATTGCAAGGTTTTCTATGAAGCATTTGAACAGGAAAGACTGAAGTCATACTCCAGGGGATCAAGTTCAACTCTCTACAAACAGATGACAATAAACCTTCTTGTACAGTTTGTCTTTGAAGATGTAGTCTCATCACTGAGTGTGACAGACAAAGACTTCACGCCGACCTCTAGAGGACGGCAGCTTTTAGGGGTGTATTTTTACTGTTTAGCATGTCTTAGTCACATCTGTTGCATATTTTTTCGAATTAAACATTAAACTTTAAAATTTAAATTTAAATTTTAAATTAAACATATTTTTTTGAAAATTAAACAAATCTTTACGGTAGGATTTGAGATAACAGTGCTCAAAGTGACAGCATTACAATGATGATGAAATAGACGTATGAGGACAATTATATACACAGTTTTATTGAATGTGTGAAGTATATTTGTGGAAATATTTCGACGAATGAGATTGTATGAAAGTATGAACAGGAGCTATTGTGTTCAACTATGTCCCCTTTGAACCGTTTTGGAAAGGGATTCCAATCTACAGTGTTTTCGTGATGGCTGCGATGAACTGTTCGATTTTGAGCTTTAACGAGCTTGTAGTTACCTTTCCAAACCTTGATGAACTAAGCAGAAATACATGCATTGTACTTATGCACGAGTCTTGTACTAGTGGAGGAAAGTGAAGGTCGCACAAACCTTTACACTGGTGGCAGCAGTGGGATTGGTAACAATGCCAAGAACTCCACCACAGGACTTGCATCTGGATCACTAGACTCTGGATGAACTGGGCTGCCTGAAAAACAGCAACACCACTCCTACTGAAAGAAACCAAGAGAAAGCTGTGGAAAGCCCTAAAGGATTGGATTTAGTAGATGCACTGCTCCGGGAACAGAAACCTACTAAACAGACTTATCTGAGGAGGCAGCAAGTTCCTACTGGAAGAACTTCGCACCGGAAGAAACCCAGAAAGATCTGTGGAAAGCCTACCAATCGGACCTGGTAGATACACTGCTCCAGGAGCAGAAACCTACTAAGGGGTCCAGCAGGACCTGCTTAAGGGAGTTGTGTGCTTCTACTGGAAGAACTTCCTACAGGAAGAAACCCGAAAAGAAGCCAGCAGACGCGGACACAGTAGAGGCACTGCTCTCGGAGGAGAGCAGAAACCTATCGGAAGCCAGACATGGCCAATAAGAGAGCCAGGAGCGCTGACCCGGAACCCCGACCGACTAGTCGAGGCACTAGAGCGGGTATGGCTGATGTCGATAGCTCAGGAACCGGCGCCATGCTTCAGGACTCCCCAGTATACTGGGAAAAGAGATGTGGAATACTTTATTGTTCGCTTCACAGAGGTAGCCGGTGCTAACCAGTGGACGGAAGGAGTAACCCTATTGCACCTCCAGGAAGCACTGGGCTACCAGGTTGAGGACTGTGAGCAGGATGAGGACCAGAAAGCCATTTTTAATACCCTTCGGGCAAGGTTCAGGCTATCCGCCAGGTGGGCACTGTGCCAGCTCAACGCCCTTAGGCAAGAGGAAAGGACGACACTGCAAGAGCATGCTATGGAGGTTGAGAGGTTGGTGCGCATTGCATATGGGGACCTGCCGAATTGCCACCAGAATAGCATGGCTATAGAGACCTTCTGCAGCTTGCTAAGGAACCCTGCCCTGCAGAGACATTTGTTGGCCGCGCCTACGCCCACGCTGACGGACACTGTATGAGCCAAAAATGACTACCTCCAGATTCAAGGAGGCGAGTGCTTACCCACCGGATGTTCGGTGTGAGCCCTAAAGGGAGGAACTTCTGACCAAGTTAACTCGGCCAAGACCGATGTTATAGGACGATTAGGACAAGGTGACACATTGTCTCATGGACAAGGTGGAACGGCTCCAGGAGCAGGTGCGCACCCCAGCTGACAAAAGGAGCCAGCCAGCTACTCTTTGCTGGAGATGTGGCCAGCCGCGGCATGTACAAAAGAACTGCCCTTGCCACACCAAGCCGGCTTCGGGAAAAGAAGGACGGCCACAGCAGTAGCTTCGACTACTGGCTGTGCCATGGCCAAACCAACCCGGAAATATAATAGAATTTCACGGGACTCGACGACGGCTGATGGCTGGTCTCAACCAGCAAGGACTAGGCCAAGGGAAGTTCGTGCACAGGAAGGGCCTGTGGTGACATGAAATTATTACAGGTCCTTGGGTGAGATTAGTCTGGACAGCTTCCCTGTCCCGGATATTGCCTACGGCTCTCTGTGCGAACGGCAAGGACGTAACCCAAAACGAAGGAGGGTGACCTCCAAATTCCCTCCGCCCCAGACACCGAGAACCATCTCCACTGAACCGGACAATCGGAAGCCTGCTTTAAAAGCGGCAGTGACGACCTCTTCTCCGCCTTGGGGGCGGCAATCACGGGAGCAGCAAATTTGCTGCGAACGTAGGATGGCCCGAGGTACTGACCTCGCTCCACCATGGAAAGGAAGTTTTCCAGGCCTCACGGAGGATATCCTGGAGGATACCACTAGTGCGCAAACCCTCAGCCAACCCCACTCCATCAGCTATTTCCTCCCAGGAAAAGTGGAGGGGCGGCTCATCCAGCTCCTGCTGGAGTCCGGATGTACCACCAGTCTGATAAATAAACAAGTATTTAATCGATTGCCAGGAGCTGTGCGGGACCAACTAGAGGAGAGTGACAGCCACAGACTATTGGCTGACGGAACACGGCTCCCCTTCTACGAGGTAATTTGTCTGACTATCCGCTTGAGGGATGTGAAGACAGAGGAAGTTTTTGTTGTGAGCCGACTCAGCGAGAATGTCATCCTTAGAATGCCGTTCTTCATCACCCATCAATGCGCTCTCGAGTTTGAGCAACCAGTGGTTTGAGTGGATGGCAGACAGCGAGTCTGCACAGACCGACATGGACGGCTGCTATAAAGCAAAGTACAGGTGATAAGGGGGGTAGTGGTTCTCGCCCAGACAGAGATGGCAATACACTGTCACATCACAACACGAAACTATTGCCTCATGGGACTAATACAGGGATTTCTAGACGGACCTCCCGTATCCAGTAGCCTGAACCAGCCGGGACCCAAGAGACAAGTCACCACCCACTGCATGAAAACTACGGAGTGGCCGTTGACTTTCCGGTTCGGAGCTACTATCGTCACATACATGGGAGTGGAGACCCCACAGGTCGAAGAGGACTATCCCTTACTGTGTGATGCCAGTCTGACTTCAATCAATAGAATGCCGACTCACCTTGAGGAAATGTTGCAGGCGGCCCAGCCGAACTGTGAGGACATGGGACAAACGTCAAGGTTGGCAGCCTTGCTTCGTCGGTATGCCACCGTGTTTGGTGTGGGTGATGACAACGTGGGAAAGACCTCAAAGGTTGAAAATTCTATTCTACTTAAGGAGGGCACTCGGCCAATCCGACAATCCCCTCACAGACTCAGCCCGGAGAAGGAGGCAGAGGCTGAGAGGCAAGTCCAGGATCTGCTCGAACGAGGTCTCATCGAGCCAGCCGGAGGAGCTTGGAGCTCCCTCGTGGTGTTGATCTGGAAGAAAGACTTGAAGTAGCGCTTCTGCATTGACTACCGGCGTCTCAACACCGTCATGGAGCAGGATGCCATCCCGCTACCCAGGATCAACAACAGCCTGGACGCCCTGTTCGTCAGTCGCTTATTCAGCACGCTCGACCTGGTAATCGGGTATTGGCAGGTACCCCTGGATGCAGAGGCGCAGGAGAAATCGGCTTTCTTGACACAGTCCGGGCTGTGGAAGTGGAAGGTGTTGCTTTCGGACTAATGTGACCCCCTCCACCTTTCAAAGACTCATGGAACGCGTTCTACATGGCCTCCACTGGAGAACGCTATTGATATATCTGGATGATATTATCGTCATCGCACCGGATTTTGATACGCATCTACATCGGCTAGAGGAGGTCTTCCAGAGACTTCACAAGGCCAGACTAAAACTGAAGCCCTCCAAGTGCAATCTATTGCAAACCCAGGTCCGCTACCTGGGTTACATAGTAAGCCATGACAGAGTCTTTACAGAGGCCGACAAGATGGAGGCAGTAGCAAAGTGGCCGAGTTCACGCGGAGTGAAGGAACTCCAATGATTCCTTGGGATGGTCGGCTACTACCGACAATATATCCTGAAGTTTGCCACTATAGCACACCCCTTGTACCAATTGACTGCAAAAGGAGAGCCCTGGAAATGGGCGGAGGGAAAACAGGCCACTTTCAATACGCTGAAGGAGAGCATCAGCACCGACCCGATCTTGAGTTATCCGGATCCTCGCAGGCAGTACATCTTGGACACGGATGCCAGCGGATGTAGAGTGGGGGCAGTGCTGTTTCAAGTACAGGAGGGCTGCAACAGAGTCTAGGCCTACTAGAGCAAGACGCTCACCCTCTCGGAACGCAATTACTGCATCACTCGATGGGAGCTACTTGCGGTAGTAAAATTGGTCAAACACTTTCGGCCGTATCTGTATGGCCAAAAGTTCCTCCTATGAACGGACCAAGCGTCACTTCGGTGGCTATGCAAGAGGAAGGAACCCTAAAATCAAGTAGCCCGGTGGCTTGAGATCTTGGCAGAGTTCCGCTACATGCTGGAGCACCGGTAAGGGACTCACCACAGGAATGCGAATGGATTGATCAGGCAAACCTGTGAGAACTGCTGGCAATGCGCAAGCATTGAACAGAGGGGCAGGGCCTCTCACGGAAAGAGCTGGCAAGGGAACAAGGGCCGTTAGCTGCGTGGGTACCGACCAGTTGCCTGGATGGCAACTGGTCGGTACCCCTGGCTCACCGGAGGCCCATCCAAGCAACTGGTCGGTACCCACGCGGCTAATGGCCCTTGTTCCCTTGCCAGCTTCTTCCGTGAGGGGCCCCATCCCTCTGTTCAATGCTTGCGCATTGCCGGCAGTTCTCGCAGATTTGCCTGATCAGTTTGACGAGCAAGATTGACCCTGGGCAACGTCGCATACCCCGGGGGCTGGCCGGTAACCCACACCGGACTCCCGCCCCAACATAGGCGGGATTGAACCTGGGTGCCGGAGGTTCCCCCGAGGTGTTATCAGCCCTGCCAGAGTGACAGCACCAAAAGGCGAACTGGCAAGGACACAGGCTACCGGACAGGAACCAGTGGCCACCATGTACCGTGCCATTGCCACAGGAGAGGAGGCGCCAGCAGAACACCTGGAGGTCAGGAGAAGCGAGCTGGACATCCTGCATCACATGTGGTGCTCTCTGCGCATATGACAGGGCGGCATGCTGGAAGCACGTGTTGCCCCGCAGGGCAACGCCAGATGGTACGCCATCTGCCCCGGCTATGCGGGAAACCTCGGTGTGGCAAACACCCGCCCTGGCTCACTCTAAGGTGAGAAGGACGATAGGTTACCTCCAACTGACGTGGTACTGGCCCGGACTGACGTTCACAGTCAGACAGCTCATCAAGAGTTGCGAGGTGTGCCAGGTCGCAAAGCATGGAGGACAAAGGCAGCCAGAGGAAAAAGGAGGCTCTACGCAGGATGACTCTGGCAGAAGGTGGCCGTGGATCTGGTGGGGCCATTTCCTCTCACGCCAAGGGGAAACAAGTAGGTTCTGGTTCTCACCGACCACTTCACCCGGTGGCAGAACGCCTTGGCACTACCTGACGCCACTGCCCCGGTGGTCGCCAATGCACTGGATGAGCGGGCCTTTTGCTACCTGGGATTGCCTGAGCAGATCTACACGGACCAGGGGGCGCAATTTGAGAGCCAACTGACATCCGAACTGTGCTAACTCTGCAACGTGGGAAAGACTCACACGACTCCGTATTATCCACAGGCAAATGAAGTCGTAGAGCAGAATAATCGGGAACATGGAGACTCTTTGAGGGTGCTGGTCCTGGCTTGGAGACAGGACGAGTGGGACCTACTGCTTCCCCAGCTGATGAGGGCATACAAAGGCATCCCCCACTCCGCGACTGGAGAAATGGCCAACATGCTAATGTTCTGATGGGAGCTAAGGTTGCTAGACCAGCTGGAAAGCCACCCTCCACCGACCGAGTTCTTTCCTGCCCACGAGTACGCTCTGGAGGTGCAGCGAACACTGCAGACATTGCACGACGCACTATGGCAAAACCAGATAGAGGTGCAACAAGAAGACAGGGAAGAGCCACCGCTATAAGCCCCAGGTGACTGGGTATGGCTCACGAACAAACGCCGGAGACGGGGAGAAAATTCCAAGCTGCAGGCAAAGTTCGTGAGACCATTCCAGGTCCTGAAGGCCTGGGGGAACCACACATATCTGGTGGAACAGCAGGGCCAGTCTTCCATCTAGATCGAAGGAAGGCTAAAACCCTATAATGCTTGCCCAGAGAGGTTGGGACAGGCCCCAGCCACTCTGGAGCCAAGTAGGGGTCCCAACATAAAAGGACCTCGACACAGCAGGCCAGAGAAAAGGCAGGAGGAGGCCAGAGTGGACCCTGTGTCAACAATGCTACCTCCAACGAAGGAAGGTTGCTGCTGGAGGCTGATGAAAAGCAAGGACAGGAGGTAACTCCGGGAGAAAACCTGGTAGGACCAGAGGAGGGAGAATGCCAGGGACGCTAAAGACGCTCTCCAAGTTCAGTAAAAGCCAATCCGGTCCCACTAGAAGAAGTTCCGGGATAACAGAAATTAAATCCTGAGGGGACCGGAACAGCTCCAACACCAGAGACTTCATCAGACCCTGTCCGCCGCAACCTAAGGCCGGCCCGGACTACTAGAGGGCCAGACCGGTACGGGAACGGGGTGTGCAACTTGATGGAGTCACTGGCAAATGACCCGGAGGTGGGACAAGAGGGCAACCAGGTAGTTCTCTCGGCCACTACCAAAGCCTTTCTGTAGGAACATTCGCTCACCCCGGACGCCCTCAGTTTGTTGGAGACTTTGAATGACGCATGTGATGCGTCTTTGCCAGAACTATTTGCTTCGGTCACCAGGAACTTGAAAAAGCTGAAGAAGCCCTAAGTGCACCGAAGCCAGTTGGTATGGCAGCAGACCAGGAAGATTGAGATTGGGAGAAGGAGGCCGCCGAGGCCGGCATGAGCTGCCCCGAGACTGCTGCCTCAGACATGGATGTGGAGGACCTGGACAGAACCCTGACAGAAGAAGAGGAGGTCTGCCACGTGGCTACCGTAGGCTCTCTCCCAAGGTCAACATTGGAGACCATGGTTACCAATGGGGGGGGGAGAGTGTTGTGGAATGTGGTTCACTGTGAGCTGAGCATAGGGCTGAGTTAAGCCGAGCCAAGCTGTGTTCAGTCAGGCGTGTTAATGAGGTCGGTGTTCAGCCAAGCCAAGCCAGAGACATGCCGGGTCCAGCCAAGTGAAATGGAGGCGGAGCTTACTAGCTGTATAAGCTCGAACGTTTGTGTAGAAAAGCAGAGCTGTTCTTGGCCTGTTCATTGCCTGTTACTTGATTTTTTTTTGTACACTTTGATGAACTAAGCAGAAATACATGTATTGTATTCATGCATGAGTCTTGTATTAGTGGAGGAAAGTGAAGGTCGTACAAACCTTTATAGTACATTGATAGTCTCTGTGTTGGAAAGATGGAGGGGGAAGAAGTGTACAATTGAACTCAGCTCAATATAGAAGGTGCCTTTACTAAGATGTAACTTCAGGAATGCCTAGAGTCAAATGAAAGGGTACTAGCATTCTGGCAGATCTACATACATTGTGCTTTACATAGTACAAGTATTTTAGTTGTTGATTTGAGAAGTTGAAATAGTTTTCCCTTTGTTCGAACTTATCATTTGTTTTATTTGACTGCAAACAAAGGAATCTTTTTAGTGAACTTTTGTATATTTTTTTATTTATTTAATAAAATTTTACCAGGCCCCAAAGGGTTCATCACAAAAAGTGTATCTAAAAACCACTTCCTTCACTCAAACGGTGCAAAAGTTTTGCTTTTTAAATCGGTTGTTTTAAATTTTTTTCTGTTAAAATTTTGGTGTACTGTGTCATTGAACTAAATTGCAAACATAGTTGAAAACAGCTTTAGCAGCATTTCAACCGTCCAACTAACATTAAGCAAACCAAGCATGCCAACTGCCTTGTTAAATCTTTTGTAGGCGACTCCTCACACGCTAAGTTTGGTATGAGTTCTATTTGCTAAAAGCAGATGTTACAGTTTTAAGAGTACTAGTACCATTAAAGATGATCAGATGTTCGAATCAAGCACAGGTAACAAGAGTGTACACAGCAACTTCAAAATTCTGCAAACTGGTCAGTTAGCCCAGGCTAGCAAGACTAATGTTACGTTTTTGAACACCTGAAAATGCAATATTTTTCTTGACATTCTTCAGATTGACGAATCAAAATGGCCTTCGCTATAGTACAGATTGTTGCACAGATAAATGGCCTTAAATTTAGCTATTGATCATAATATGCGAGATTTCAATTATTTGGAGATTAAACCCCAACTTCCTGTATGCAAAGGCTCTGAACTACTACGTCGTGGATGTTGACCATAACCACACTAAATATCAACAGTGTGCTGAGGCAGCCACCAACATTATTCACTTTTGTTGAAATTTGGCTCCTACATCAAGCTACTAGACTGACTAGCGGACTATGTGGTGACCTTTGACCTCCATGCCTGAATTAATCCTCAAAATTATTGAAATATTTGAGCAGCAGCAAATACCTCATTAGTAGTATTTACATGTAAGAGTCTTTAATATATAATATCATTTTAAATCTTTGTAAGTTGACACAATATACATGTACTTCTTAATATGCTTTGAAATTCTAGCTTTTTTGTGATTCTATTGCTGATGAAACGCATATTTTTATTGTTGCATCTCAGGTAAAATGTCAAAAGCTATCATGGCAGGAAGCAAAGCTAATATACATTTCCATAATATTTTATTTAGCAATTTTCTGTTTTCATTTGATTCTCAGTATTTATATTTTTGTCTTAACGGACTATTTATAATGAAGGCATTTGTAGTGATCATACTCAGCCATATTTTAGAGAGCTCCAACACTGTGTTATTAACCATTATCCTAAATAAAGTAATATATACTTCTATTCTATTTATCTTTCATTAAATCCAAGTTTACTTTAAAGAAATAAAACAACTTCTGTGTAGAGCACCAGACACCCTGCTTTTACTGTGTATCTCAACAGAAACCAAGTAATGGTCTTCAATCATTGTGGGTCTTTCGCTAAATATTTCATATTCCTACCTTACCAGTTTTATGAGATATGCTGAAGTATCAAGTATTTTATATAGTGACACCTGATGGCAGGTCATAAAATTGGTTTAGTTTACAAACTTCTAGCAGCAGATGCAGGTTTCCACACTCTTGTGATGAAATGAATTGATATGCTAAAGATTGAAATGAAGTGATTAAATAAAATATTAATAAGAAGTTTAACAAGCATTGCCCCTTTACACTGGTTGAATTTACATTTGTATTATAAGAGCAAACATCTTTCTCTATTCTTTACATATATGCGTAGTCTCAAATGAAATCACTTTGCCCTAGGAACAAATCGTTATATCACTAGTACATGCATGTACATGTAGCTGCTCCTGAAATGAATGTTTTATTCTGTATCATCACCGTATAAACTTACGTTTCTTTACATGTTCACAAGAACTTATCAACAATTGGCAATTCTAATTTTATTTCACAATATCATTTTAACGATGGAAGACAAGATTTCATTAAAAGAAATATTTATATAGAACACATTTCTATATATATTAAATACTTGTATAAAACTGGTGGGCTCGATCCAAACTGTTAATATAACCTTCAAGATAAATCCTACTTGCTATTTTCGGTTGAATGCCTAAATCTTTTATTTATGGTTCACAATTTTTTATCTTACATGTATGTACATGTACATGTATATACATGTATGTTCACTTTTAAACTCTTTTCTGCGCCAAGCCATTTTAGTGAAATTATGGTCATTTTATCAATTTTCATCAAAATTTCAATAATGTTATAATCTTGAGCACGGGAAACCACTTTAAAAGCCAATTTTTGCATTTTTGTAAGTAGAGTCGCTTCACTTAGTAATACTAAACTGTTTTTTGTAGCAAAAATTAAATAAAACAGCATTTAATTTGAGTACTTTTTATTTACATTTCAGTACCAGAAATATGAAAAATAAACTTATTTGATTTAAAACTGTTTATTTTTTAAGAAGGTGGATGTCAATTGCAAAAAACTCCTCTCTACATTGTACAACAATTGCTGCAAATTTTGTCTTATTTATACTCTCTAAGTCATATTTTAGTAGTGAACTAGCAGTGAATCTAATCATTAAAGTGTTAGCGGGATTTTGTTGCAGCTAGTCTCACAAGAAAAAGTAAAGTGGGTATAAATGTTTCACAGCAAATTTTCTTTTGTTTTGGGTTAAAAAATTAAATCTGTTGTTACCAATATTCACACTTGTTAAAACAAACCTACACTGTTGAAAACTTGTACTGATGACTCTCATTTTTATCTTGTGGCAAGTTGATCGATAATTCCCAAATTCTAAAAACAAAATTTGACCCATTTCCAAAATAGCAAATTGAAAATTCTTTGATTACTTTCTAACTACAGAATTGAGTTGAGAGCAAAAAAAAACGTGTAAGCAGTGCTAGGAATAATTTTGCTGTAACTAATTATTAATTAAAGCTCCTCACTAGATATTAGTAGTTCAATGAGAGTATATCCATAAAATAATTCATGAATGAAAGACAACTCTTTATTAGATCTTTGTATGTAGACATAGCATTTTTATGCATTTAATTGGTGTATGTTGATATTATACAATGAAATTCTTGTTTTGAGTTTTAGTTTTAACTGAAACTTTTATTCTACTACTTTTTATAAAAATCGGTCAATTACAGAAATAATTTCGAATAAGAAGTTAATCAGACTAGAAAATTTTTGATTTCCAACTGATTTGAATACCAAAGATAAACATGAAGTTTGACAAACAGCTACAACTTGCCCTGGCAACCTTCACATAGCTATTACAAGTACATGTTCTTTTACCATTTAACGATGAGCAGTTTGAAAAGCCTGAGTAGGCTATTATCAACATTGACACTGTTTTCAGTCTGCACTGTCACAACACACCAATAAAATATTGCCTTAAGTCTGTGCCTGTATTGGCAGGTTATGATAACCAACTGAAACAAAACTAGTACATGTCAAAATATTTTTGTAAGGCTTACCCACGGGACATTTTCTATTTGAAAAGATTACTATAATGTTAGAGAAACTGTCATTTTAATTGTAAGTGCTTTTTAAACGTATCTTTGGTGGCTCTGTCTAGTTATTTTGCTACTTTGTTGAAACTAATAACGAGATAACAGTTTCAAATTTGCACGTAATTCAAAAGAGAAACACCAAGAACGCTTTTTTGCAACTATACTTTATCGCAAGAAAGTTTATATTGACATACATACCTGCCAGTAGCATTTGTTTTTACTTGCTGAAGATAGAAGCATTTGGATTAAGAAAGAAGTAATTGCACTAACTTGTGTTATAAAACGTACCTAAGCTAGCTAGCTTGAAAGGTACAGTTGTTTGAAAAAATTTGAGACAAAGTTTGACAAACATCCTTTACAGTTGTTTTTATTTTTCTCCTAAATTGTTTCAACTACACAAAACACTTCTCTTATGATATGTAGTTTGAATGTAAGAATGGGAAACGTTGTTTTATGTTAAATACAAATCAAATTTCTGTCCAAAGACCTTTTTATTACCGGGCAACGCCGGGTGGTACAGCTACATGTAGTTTAAATATAAATTTCTAAACCCATCATGTGTCAGGTGTATAAGTAGCTATAGTTAGATTAAATCTAGCAACAAATAATTCACATCTCATTGGATTAGAACTCAGTACATCTAGATTTAGAGATGATAAGCTAACCCATTATTCTACAGAGGCTACTTGTAATACAAGTGATTAGTCATGCAGTTACTCATTGTGTCGATTACATATGAAGATCTGCGTAACGGCGACGATGTCACTAAATCTGGCCTCATGCCCTTCACAGTTCATGACTGTCATTATAGCAAGTTTACCAATGGCAGCTACATTACCCGCCATTGTCTTTAAGCTGTTTTTGATTACCAGTTCGAAAATGGGGAAGTCCCGATTTGCCTGTTGTAAAGTTACTAGCTAGAAGTACAGTACTGATCTTGTTACCAATAAACACATAGCATTAAATTCATTGCAGCCTACAGGGCATTTGAAAAAGTGTTCTAAAGCCAAAAGCTTAGAAGCAGAGGAATAAGGTACAACTGAGCACTGCCTTTTGAATGAGCCAGCTCCTGCTGATGAAAAATTAAAATTCAAATAATTAAGGCATCATTTAATGTCAGTAGATTATTAGATGGTCAATAGATAAAGTCTAGTTTAGATAGTGGCTACAAAATAGGATGCTATATATCTGCAAATTTATATATTATTTAATAATAGCAATAATCTATCAGTTGCTACCAATATATATTCCAGAACAAATTACCCAAAGAAACCATACTTATAGTTCATGTTGAAAAAGAAATTAATAGAAATTAACATTTTTCAAACAAAAATATTTGCATTGTTTGATCGTCTAGCTACTGTTTGATCCTGGTGGGTGCTTCATTTGGGCTCATTTCATAATCTTCTGGCTGTTTAATATCTTCTACAACATTTTCTGACCTCAAATATTTTTCTGCACTGCCTGAACTAGTCGATATTAGCACCTGAACAGCTTTTTTAGCATATTGCAACTTTTATGCGCCGCCATGTAGAATACAAACTTAATTTTAACAAAATTTCATGTTAATTTGGTGAAGTTGAGTAACAAACTTGCTAAAAAGGTGGATTGCAGTAGTGCAGCATTTAGTTTTTACTAGTTGTAAAAATGTTCAACTTGATCAAAATACAGCATAAGATAAAAAGATTGCGGTAATCATAGCCTTAGAGAAGTAGCGATTTGTTGTAGAAAGTCAATACTCTTTATGATGAGAGGATGGAGGAAGAGGAAATCTACAAGTGATCCCAACTCAATACAGAGCTGTTTTTTATCAAACTGTGGCTTCAGGAGTACCTTGCGTCAGACGGAAAGGTGTTGGCATTCTGCCAAATCTACGTTGCGCTTTACGCAGTGCAAATTGAATAGTTGCTCTTTAAGAAGCTAAACTAGTTTTACCTTTGTTAGAACTAGTCATGAGCTTGAATTGGTTGCAAATACAGTCATCCATTGATACATATCTTATCTAGCTTTGCAACTTTTGCTATATTGTATTTTTAGGGCTGGTGAAATGCATATCTTCATTTTCAACCAATAAGTGGAAGGTCCCAGAAATCATGATGAAGGGAGGTTAAGTAGGATCCATTCCCCCAATCCTCACTCTAGCACTTCCTGTTTTCATTTGATTCTCAGTATTTATATATTTGTCTGAACTGAATATTTATAGTGAAAGCATTTTTGGCAATCATACTCAATCATGTTTCAGAGAGGTTCTACACTGTGTTATGAGCTGCTTTCCTAAACAGAGTAATATACTCTGATCATGTTTATCTTTCATGAAATTCAGTTTTCCGTAACATATCAAACAATTTCTATTTGAAGAAGCAGTCACCTTAGGATTTGCTGAGTACACCAAAAGAACTCAAGTTGTTGTCACTGACCATTTTATACCTTCTGTTAAATATTTTATGTCTCTACCTGACTAGTTTTAGAAAATATGCTAAGTTATTAAATGTCTCACATTATTGAATCTGATGACAGGTTATCATAGTTCTCTATTGTAATAAAATTTCAACAAATTTTGCAGTTCTCCTATAATCTTGTAGAGGAATGGGTAGATATGCTTAAGACTGACTGCTATTGCCAAAGTAAAGAAAAACTATCTGCCCAACAGATGTGGTGACTAGCTTCGTAACTGTTATACTGCTTTGGTTTGTTCAGAGTTTTGACCTTGAGTTACTGAATCTTAAAATTTGTGGCGAAATGTGTTAAATATTTATTTGAACCAACCCAGTACCATGGCAACTTGGTAAACTTTTCTGTGCTGAGGGCAACAAGCACAGCCTTCAAAATAATCCTGCCCTGGGGTTACACTCTGAATAAATGTATAATTTGTGTTGCTGATGCGTGGCCAATGGCTGTATAACAAATTAGTCTAAAAATCAGGCTAGATGTTAGCTGTCCGCACACCGACCAATGCTAGTAAATGAAGTATGGTGCTGACTCATATATTGACCAATGAAAGCAGCCTCAGCTGTGTACTGACCACATTGTATTTGTTGTATTTTCCATTATCATTGTTTAAAGTGAATGAAATAACAATGGATATTACTGCTAGGAAAATAATAATAGTTGTTCTTTTTTAATTCATAATTCACCACTTGTGAATTCAATAGCCTTTGTTTAACCATGTATTAATGTGAATTACTAAATTTTTGTTGCGAAACTGCAACATGTCTTCTATGAAAAGTGAGCTAAGTTTAAATATGATTTAGAATCACGAAATGAATCAGATTGGAGAAAAGTTTTGATTTCTAACAAATTTATTTACGTGAGAATAAATATGAGGTTTCATGAACAGCTTTAAATTATACTGCAACCTTTACATATATGTTACAAGTACCTATAACATTTAATGACAAGCAGGCTGGAAATTATGTGTGATATCAACTTTGATACTGTTGTTAATGCACACTGTAGCACAAAATTAATGAAAGTTGAGATCTGGCAGTTTGTAGGTTATGATAACCATTTTTTTAACTACAATAAAAGTGTGTAGTGAACGTCAAAATAGATTGGTAGGCTTTGCCCACATGACGTCGTACATTTGATAAGATTGGTTTCGTGTCAGGGAAACCGTCATTTTAATTGCGCTTGTCTTTTACACATCATACTTTTGGTAATTTCGGCCTAGGTAGTTGGCTACTTTGTTGTAACGATTAACTAGTATGGCAGCTTTGACTTTGTATTAAATCGAAAAGAGAAAGCTCTACAATGCCCTTTTGCACCTTCTTTTTGTTTAGTACTGGCAACTTACTATAATGCTGATGAGAAAGACATACAGTTAATTTATTGCAGTTATTTTATTTTTGCAATGTTTTGCAATTTGTCAGTTGCATTTATTTTTACTTGCTGAAGATTGAAAAGTTTTCATTAAGGATTGAATCGATTGGACTAACTTACAAACACATCGTCAAATATGAGAGCTTTACTGGAGTCTTTGCTGAAAAGTTTTACGCTAATGCGGCATTTGGCGTTCATCGTTGGCTTTAATAACAGCTCAACAGCAGTGCATAGCTAGCAGCACAACAGATGAAAAGCAATCAATTGGGAATCGGTTAGGCAATCGGGGATTTCCCTTTTAGCCAAGATGTATGCTGACCTCAATTTAGTGAATACAACTGCTGCTATCACGCACAGTGCTAACACATCACACAGTCTTCAAGGCAGCCTATGCTGCAGTTGAAGAAGTGCAATAGCAAAAGAGACTTAAAACCATAGGATTAAGGTACGACTAACCGCTGCCTTTTGGATAAGTCAGCTCTTACTGACAAACAATATAGTTAAGTAAGTAATTCACCCAATAATGTAATTAATGCTCTGCTGTGTAGGGTATAGGAATTCTAGCATTTATTTGCAAGAACAATTCTCTCAGAAACTCTCTGCAAGGCTTTGTTTCATCATTGTAAATATAATTAGTTTCCATATTGTCGACTGCTGAAACAAAGACTATGGCATTGCAAGAAGACTTTGAACGCTTTAAGGTAATCAGCGCATGTCAAATGTTTTTTTTACATTTTTCGACATTGGCTGTGAAGGTTTTGTTTTTATTATGGTGCTGATTGAAAAAGGACAGATTGAGCACTGGTTTATGCAGCTGATTGGTATCCTCAGTACAGTTGCTGTGTATGTAAGCTACTGTAATGTTTGGGTGAAGCATTTGAGCGGAAAGACTGAAGTCATACTCCAGGAGATCAAGTTAAACTCTCTACAAACAGTTGACAATAAAATTCCTTGTACGGTTTGTTTTGAGGATAGTCTCATCACTCGGTTTGAGAGACAAGAACTTTAAACCAACCTCTGGAGGATGACGGCTCTATGGGTTGAGATTTTATTGCTGTGGTTGCATTGGTCATATCTGTTGCATATTGTGTTGAATACACTGCCAATATTGTTATCGCACTGTTTGTGATTTGCTTTGAACGGGCTGTTTGGTTTTTATCATTCTATGTGTGCTTCACTCAAGATACGTTACTGTTTTTGTCATAGATGTAAAAGTTTTACATGTACATGCTGTGCTGCAAATGTATGTGCGGGTCATTTCATGACAGGTTTACACAGTCATTTAATTTCTTATAAATTTTAGCAACAACTGCAGCTACTTAAACATCGTTGTAGAATAATTAATATATATGTTCATGTTTGGGTTAATGTAACGTATAGAAAAAACTGTTATGGTCAGGTAGCACAGTGCTGTTTGAGTCGTGTTAAGTTTACAAACGGGTGTGAATGAGTCTGACAAGTTTTCTTGTGCAAACAATTAAAATCCATCCGTTAAAAAGCAAAGGTTTTGAGTTCAGTTAAGAAAAACATATGCGTTAATTAGCAGCATTGAAAATGCTGCAAAGTGCTGTGCTATTCTACATTGGAAAAACACATGTAAAGTGGGAGCTTTTTAGGGATCCATGATCAATAATAAGAATGAACCTTTTATTGTTAGCTCTCATAACTATAGCCGATCAATAGTAATGTATAGTAAGGGAAATAATGGATGAGAAGCAATCATATTGAGGATTGATCATGGATGAGAAGCAATTATAGGGAAATCCCTATAATTGCCTAACAAAGCACTAGCTCAAGCGCCAAACAGCTCTTGAGCTAGTGCTTAGTAGTGTTGCTAGCGTTCCTAGTAAACGCCTTCTACAGTGTTTTAGGCAGCTTATAGTAGTGTGTGTTTTTAAAGAAGATAATTAGAACCAGGACAGCATAAAAATAAGCGGCGGCTTTTGTATGAATCAGTATTCATCAATAGATAAGGTTTTGAGCAAGAGCATGTATCAATATATGTCAGTCTGTGATAAGCAGCTGCATAGCTATGACATTTATTTACAGAAAAACCCTTTCAGCAAATTTCTGAGGTGCTTTTTCCCATTTAAATTGGAACTTGTCTTTATGTTACAGACAGAGTGAAAAGAAATCATGGGATTGGAGGATGAGTTTAACAAGGTGCTGTCAATTTGCTCATTCCAGATGGTTTTGACGTTCTTCCATCTTTTCTGCGAAAGTTATCTTTTGGTTGTGGAGTCACTTGAAAAAGGAGGAGTCACGCACTGGCTCATGCAAATGGCTGGCATTGGGTGTGCAGTTGCCATGTTTTGTTGGTATATGTATATTTGGTATGAGGTAGATGAGCATTTAAAGGTGAAGTCATACTCTAGAGGGTTGAGTTGCACCATCTACATACAAATGTCGATAATCATTGCTCTGCAGTTTGTTTTTCAAGTTGCATTCCCATCACTGAGTTTAACAGACATAGACTTCACACCAGCCACTGGTGGGTTCCAACTCTTCGGAAAGTACTTTTACTGTTTAGAATGCTGTTTTCACATTTGTTGCATTTTGTTTCGAACGAACTGTCAAAATATTCATCGCACTTTTTGCGATTTGCTTTGTTTGCTGATTGGGTTTTTATGTTTGCTCGTTTGCTCTACTCAAAAAACAGCTGTGCTTTACAAATGGCTAAAAAATGTTTAAAAAGCACTGTTTGTGTTATTTCTCAGTATCTACATGTTTAAAAGGATTGACTATAAGTAGAGGCAAAGGTTTGAGCTTCACATTGTAGTACCTACATATTAAATATTGTTATATGAAGTGCTGCATCGGTATTGTGATGGCCATTCACACATGCATCATCGGCATCATTTTAAAACTTACACTTTATTTTATTGAACTTTGGCAGGAATAGTTTTCACAGATGCATGTCTATATTTAGCAACTTCTTATATCATTTTCATTGTATATTGAGTAATGTCTTACAGCAACTTATGTACAGTAATTGTCATCACAAGCTTGAGCATGCTAGTTTATATAACACTTGTCGCTGTAGGCTAACCATATATATACTGTCACTTTTTTCTGAAGTGGCAGAGTAGTCTTTGACTGCGAATGTGCCTGTTATATGCAAATATATACTAAAGCACTCCACCTTCATGTGTTATTGTTTTTGAACCTGAAATATAAGAATTAGCTAGTGTGCCGTGAAAGACTGAGCAGCGTCTATCTTAGTGTTGACAATTATTTTCAAAAATAAACAAAAGGGAGGAACCATGTTATACCTGTCATAGTGCATCATAGCACAGTACAAAAGTTAGTATTACCTAACCAAAAACTCATTTATAAACTTCAAAATTGCATAAAATTATCACAAATGTGTTTAAGCCTGAGTCAAACTTTATATCAACGTTTTGACTTTGTGTTGATTCTTGCGTCCAAAATTATTTACATATTATTGGTTCAAATTTAAAAGAAGTAACATAATTATTTTAGCTCATAAAGAGCAACAGCAAAAGATAAAAAGTTGTTTCATTTTTATTATACTCACAAACAACAATCACATTTAGTATTTTAATTTCTAATGTCGCAGTAACTGAAATTGTAGGATTTTAGGGCAACAGTTAGGAGTAAAAAGAGTGTAAAATTGCTAACAGTGAATGCAAAGAACTACAGAAACAGCACAAACTGTACGTCTTGCTATTTATTTACCACTCGCTAAATATCAAAGACTTGATATTTAGCGAGTGGTAAATCTGCTTAGAACACTTTTTTAATATACCTGACTCGATAGGCTAGTTTTTACAGTTTATTTCTAAAAATATTAAAAGGGACAATGAGTCCACCATTGTGAGAATAAGACCATCATAGCAAAAATATGTTCACCAATATAATAATAAGTCTACTACAGTGAAGGTAAGTACACCGTTGTAATAATACATCCACCATAGTAGAAATATGTCTACCGTTACAAAAATATGACCACCAGAGTGATAATAAGTTGAGTGATGATGCAATTTCATTTTTGCCATGATTAAATGGAACATTTAACCATGGAGTTGGAACATCTTGAGCAAGCAATAAACTGTCGACTATTACGCTAGCATATTAATGTTTGGTTCTTTAGAATCGGTTCTGCTCATTAAAAGATTTAAACTATGCCAACGGTTGTTTATCTTTATACTTGAGGCTCATCATTACATCATCTTTGTACTTGTATCTCTTGTTTTTGATGACTTTATTGTTATTTCACATCTCAATCAATATTAAAAAGAATAAACTCAATGATTGATCTTCCTACAAATAGGCCTACTGGTTTTACGATTCAGCTAAGCTTAGAGAAAGCTTTGTTGAGCTGTCTTTGCGAAGCAAACAAAATTTTTTAATCTCCAAAGTAAGATGAACAAAGTTAATTTTTGAGATTGAATTTTTTGTTGTTTTAGTTCTATCTTTATACTGCATTAATTTAAAAAAATAAATTAAGATGAATAAAGAAAAATTTCAGTTTGGCCTATTTTTTATTTATGAGTTTCAATGCCACCGCATAAACAAAGTACATGTAGGGCACAACAGCAACCATCTGAATATATTATAAAACAGAAGCTTCAAGGTAGGAAGTTTACATATTTATGCTGAAAAACTGAGCCGATAACACTTCGGTGAACGGATAACACTTCGGTGAACGGATAACACTTCGGTGAACGGATAACACTTCGGTGAACGGATAACACTTCGGCGAACGGATAACACTTCGGCGAACGGATAACACTTCGGCGAACGGATAACACTTCGGCGAACGGATAACACTTCGGCGAACGGATAACACTTCGGCGAACGGATAACACTTCGGCGAACGGATAACACTTCGGCGAACGGATAACACTTCGGTGAACGGATAACACTTCGGTGAACGGATAACACTTCGGTGAACGGATAACACTTCGGTGAACGGATAACACTTCGGTGAACGGATAACACTTCGGTGAGCGGATAACACTTCGGTGAGCGGATAACACTTCGGTGAACAGATAACACTTCGGTGAACGGATAACACTTCGGCGAACAGATAACACTTCGGCGAACAGATAACACTTCGGTGAACAGATAACACTTCGGCGAACGGATAACACTTCGGCGAACGGATAACACTTCGGTGAACGGATAACACTTCGGTGAACGGATAACACTTCGGTGAACGGATAACACTTCGGTAAACAGATAAGATGTAAAATGAGTACAAGAAGTTCTAGCGTCAGTTTTAATGTTTAGTTGTTGTTGACATCACTTCTCTTTAAATCAATAGTCACATTAGTAAGATTTACTTCAATAAGTTATAAATTTCTCAAATATTTTGTTTTAGGTACCTGGAAGTTATTCACACTCCATAAAGTGAATAGTTTCGTTATCCAAAACACTGTCAGACCCAGCTGTGAAATACATCTAGGTTGGTGAAAAGAACCAACACTGAGAGCGAGAAGTCAGTACACACTTTCAGCTTTGTCAGTACACACTTTTTGCTCTGCCAGTACACCCTTCTAGCTCTGTCAGTACACACTTCTAGCTCTGTCAGTACACACTTCTAGCTCTGTCAGTACACGCTTCTAGCTCTGCCAGTACACCCTTCTAGCTCTGTCAGTACACACTTCTAGCTCTGTCAGTACACACTTCTAGCTCTGTCAGTACACACTTCTAGCTCTGTCAGTACACACTTCTATCTCTGTCATTACACACTTCTAGCTCTGTCAGTACACGCTTCTAGCTCTGTCAGTACACGCTTCTAGCTCTGTCAGTACATACTTCTAGCTCTGTCAGTACACACTTCTAGCTCTGTCAGTACATACTTCTAGCTCTGTCAGTACACGCTTCTAGCTCTGTCAGTACATTCTTCTAGCTCTGTCAGTACACACTTCTAGCTCTGTCAGTACATACTTCTAGCTCTGTCAGTACACACTTCTAGCTCTGTCAGCACATACTTCTAGCTCTGTCAGTACACGCTTCTAGCTCTGTCAGTACACACTTCTAGCTCTGTCAGTACATACTTCTAGCTTTGTCAGTACACACTTCTAGCTCTGTCAGCACATACTTCTAGCTCTGTCAGTACACGCTTCTAGCTCTGTCAGTACACACTTCTAGCTCTGTCAGTACACACTTCTAGCTCTGTCAGTACATACTTCTAGCTCTGTCAGTACACACTTCTTGTATGCTCTGCTAGCTGGTCGCAAAAAGTAAGCAAGCTGTTGATGAAAATGGATTTGCAAAAAATGCTCAATGATGCTTTACCATCTTATGACCACAAGCATCTGCCTATTGTGTACTATTACACGTGTTCATGAAACAAAATCTTTAGAAGTTTGCTTCATAACGCCACACTGGAGAAAATAAAATCTGGATAAATTTAGCTCTTGGTGATGGGATTCTCTTACGTAAAACTTGTCTGTCTCTTTCACCTTTTAATATTTATTTAAACATTGATTTGTTTAAATAATTTAATGTTAAATAAATAATTAATAAATAAGTTTATAACTTATTTATTATTTATTGGCAGGTGCTTAAACAAAAACCTGCTACGTTGGCAGGTGTTTTTTTAAAACCTGCCAAATGGTTAGCGTGACAGCATTAATTGTAGCAATAAAGAATTGTTATTTATCAATTATATATATGTGTTTACTAACTAATATGTGAAGCTCTCTTGTTCGCATACCCCAATAAAAAAACAAAAAATTTCTGACAACATATTATACAAACATAGCCCAAAAGTCTAGGTTTTTTCTATACTCATAGCAATAGTCACTAATCTTTTTAGCAATTATCTGGCAGGCAAGCAGACTTGGCATATTATTTTATACCATGGCCATCAAGGTATTATTATTATTCATGATAATTTTCAGTTCAGTTATTGAGTAGAACTTGGCCCAAACAACCACTTTGTAGGATACAAAGTTCTCGTTAATGCTTTGGAATAAAGTGCCTGCAAGCTCAGGTAAAAGACAAAAGATTAACTATTTATTGGTAGACAATATCTAGTTGGTATATAAAGTTTACTAACCTAATGCTGCTGTAGAATCAGCTGTAGAACCATGTTCATCAGGAGTGCAGCCAAAGCGGAAAAACACCAAATCTTTGTTTTATGTTAAGCTCAGAGCCAAAAAGCATCTTCCAGCGTTAATGAAGTTGCCAGAAATGCTGATGTAGTACTCACAGAAAAAGTCAGGAATAGCATATAGTTCATCATTGTTTCCACTACCTTACATGACATTTTTTGCAGAAAAGGAATAAATGGTTTGCTAAACCTGTATTTTTTCCCATATATATATTTTTTTATTTAACTCCACCAATAATGTCTGGCAGCCACAACCTTTTTTCGAAGTCCTGTCATCAAATGAAATATTATCTTCAGAAAAAACTTTTTAGGCAAACTTTAAACTCTATAAAAAACATGTGCTGGAATTGTTTACCACCACACAAAATAGAGACACACGAGAGGTGTTTAAAAAAATTGTTGTCTTTTTTCATACAAGCAAATATTTGTTGAAAAGTTTGCAGGCTGAGTCTAGGACTTGCAGATGTCTACTTCAATAACCATATGAAGATAAACTATTTGAGATTAAGTAAGTGATTACTTATTGTAATATACTAATCAATGAGTATAACATGTTATTCTATTATGGGTTGCTATGTTTTGAAGTGATATCTTTGTAGGAAAGAATATCAAAATATATATAAACTATTTTAAAGGGGTTGAATAAAACTGTTTAAACTTTGTAAAATTGATCGAGTTTCCAATATATAATATATTTTCACAAGTAATCAGCTCAAAAGCTTTACATATGAACAACTGTATACAACAATATTTAATAAAAATATAAAGATAAAGGGGATTTAGTAACCTAGAAGTAGAAATAACTTTTGTGAACCAAAAGTGGTAATACTGGTCTAAGCAACTTGCGCAGCTATCCAATTCCGTGTTAACTCGTGCTGACTCACTTTTTGTACATTGCATACCTTACCCATTTCAAAAATAGAAAAATCCTAAACAGAAGCTCAGGAATAGATATAGATACAACATGTAAAATGATAAACTAAGAACTTTATATACATACTGTAAATGTATCTCTAGCAAAATTAAATGAATGTATCTGCACGCAGTAAAACGACAAAATGATGCTAACTGGTCGCAAGGCAAATTTTCAGAATAAGTTCGAGTTATTTATCACTGACCTAATGTACGACTAATATATTCCAGTGTCTCGCTGGTGGCTGACACTAAAAATTGGGTGCTAGTGAGCGAGCGGCAAAAAACCTTTGGCCTGAAGGCCTCCAGATCCTGGCTTACTCTCCATACCAGGTTGACATGTGTCAGCCACCTCTGGAATTGCATTCACAAATGGGAAGTTTTGTTGTGTGCAGCTTTCGCTTCCTATTTATTGCTACTACTTCCGAGCCTTGTTTGACCGCAACTGTCTATTTAGTTAGGCTAAATTTCCCATGTAACTTACCTTTCATGTCATTATTCAAAAAAACCTCAGCTCCTACATTTACTTTCCTACCAGAGACTCTTTCATCTTAATAATTTTTAGTGCATACTTTTGATCATTTTTGGCAGCAGTCTACAAACTGTTAGGTCTGTTTTTTTAACCATAATAAGAATTTTTGTTTTCCTTTCCTGACCGCATAACCAATTGAATGGTACAACACATGTTACACTGTTTACAGTTGATCTGTAGGCCATGCTTAGAACAATGTTTTGTTGATCTATAATTCTGAATGAAATCTTCATTCTTTGGGCACTCAAAATCTATGAATATGTTGTATTTTTATCCACCTGATAAAATTTAAATCTTTTGCAAGTGCTCCAGTTTTATATATTTAAATAAATATGACATTTAGTTACATAGAAGTTTAGCAATAACAAGGTTATGAATAAGTACAATTATTGAAAACAGTATGTAAAGTAAAGAAATGTGACTTACATAACATAGTTTCATCAGTGCCTTAAGTGTTGAAATTCACGTCAATATATAAAGAGTATGTGACTTACTAAAACTGAGCTAAAAATGTTGTATATCTTTTTTAATGAGCTGATTCATTGTTAATAAAATATAAATGGGATTGTAATGGTTGCATGAACTAAATTTGAAAAATTCTAAAATTTCAAAGACGGTGTTGGTTTTATAGCCTAAAATTATACATCTTATTTTTTGACAGCATCAGTGTTTATGTATAACCTAAAAACCAAAAGAAACTAACAGTCCAGCAAGTTGAATAGTAATTTAAAATATTTAGAAATGACAACTCCCAATAATGTTTATATACAATATCATATACTTGTAACAATATTTGTTAACCTTCAGAGAATTCAACGTTCAATTGGACTGAGCCTTGAAAAAACATTTTTGCGCTCTTATTTAAGACATCCAACAAGAAGCATTTTACCTTTGGACAGCCTTGCGGTGTTGTTGTGAGAGAACATATCAAAACACCTGACTATGAAGAAAGAATTGCACTATTCAATCAGTATATAAGCACGAAGATTTGAAAAATGTTTGCTAAATTCAAATATTTTATTCAAATAAAATATATCAAATATTATTATAAATACAAAAATGAGTATTCAAAAATAGCTTGTGGCAGTGTTCAACACTAAATTATTTACTAGGAGAGCATAAAACTGAGAAAATATTTTTATGTGGGGCTATCAGATAACTTTGCACTCTTAAGAATTTATAAATTGCAATGCAAAAATTGAGGAATGTTTTTTTAGTATTAAACGAAGATGATTTTTTTTAATATTATAGGAAAAAGATTCAAACTTGATACAAGTTAGAGTCCTTTTCTATAAAATTCTTTTAAAATGCGCACAATTTAGTAACGTTTAATAATTAAAATATATTACCTTACTGTGAACTTTCAAGGTCTCTGTCAATATATAAAATAATTAAATATATTCAGTTCTAGTTAGCTGCCAACAAAAATATTCACCTGATAAATTATTAAATATTCACTACTTTTAGTTCATCTATTGGTTATCCATTTCTATTCTGAATTGAACTAATTAAAAGTAATAGTATTTCTAATGTTCGCAAACTACCTAAAAATACTAACAAAGCTTTAACTAAAAACTGCCTGTCTTCATATAAAGAGGCACCAAAACTTTTGATGTTTGAACTTGCACCATTAGAAACCTTTTTTGAAATTTGCTTAAATTATGTGTTATTCAGGAAAACTTAACTTACAGTTGAATAAGCTAATGACTTTCTGCAGCAGTTTCAACCATTTAATTAATATCAAATGAGCCAGGTTGAATTGTTTTGTGTGGTAAATCCCCAAAGACTGAATATTTTGACTGCTATACTTACTGTAAGCAGAAACTACTTTTCAGGAGTACTAGTGCCATTTGAAATTGTAAAGTTTACCGATAAATTATGCATGACAGCATGCATAATTGGTGGCTGCAACCAAATTGTTATGATTTTGGTTATTAATTTTCATTTCACTAGATAACAGCAGCATACAGAGGCAGCCACCTACAATAGTTAACAGTTGGCTCTAATAACTGGTTACTAGGCCTACTAGTAGACACTACGCTAACCTCTCACCTTTATGCCTATTTAACCTGCAACATTATTCAGTCAGTTATCAGTAGCCACTAGAAACTCTTTACTACTGTTTTCCAAGTTTGAATTCTTTTCATATAACATCCTTAGGCCTCAGAGGAAGTTGCTGCACCATATATCTTACTTAGCTTTGCAGCACTTCCTATGAGGTGTATTTAGGGATGATGTCACACGTATCTTCATTGTCAGACAACAATCGAAGGTTACCAAAAATCTTCATGAAAGGAGGTAAAGCTAGCATCCATTCCCATAATCCCATTTCTAACACTTCCTGTTTTCATTTGATTCTCAGTATTTATATTATTGTCCGAACTGAGTATTTATAATAAAGGCATTTATGGTGATGATATTCAGCCAGGTTTTAGAGAGTTCCAACACTGTGTTATGAGCTGCTCTTTTAAATAAAGTAATAAATTCCTATTCTTTTTATGTTTCATTGAATTAATTTTTATAGAACAAATAAAACAATTTTTGTGTTGAGTATCAGCCACTTAGCTATTTACTGTGTATGTCAAAATTATGGTTAGATATAAAGCTATTATCCACTTACAGCATACCTTTTCTACCAAGTTCCTGTTTTCATTTGATTTTTAGTATTTATATTTTCGGCTGCACTGGATAGTTCTCATAAAAGTATTTATAGTGATCATACTCAGCCATGTTTCAGAGTGCTCTAACACTGTGTTATAAACTGCTCTCCTAAATAGAGCAATATATTCCTTTCATTTTTATATTTCATTGATTTCATTTTTCTGTAACAAATCAAACAATTTCTGTGTTGAGTTTCAGTCACCCTGCTTTAACTCAGAACATCAAAATAACTAAACTGTTATCACCAACCATTTCTCATCTTCACTACCTCCACCTTACCAATTTCAGAAATGTGCGAAAGCGTTAAATATTTTACATTGTAGAATTTGATGGAAGGTTTACACAGCTGCTTAGTTTTTGTAAATTTTAGCAACATCAGCAGCTTTACACACACTTGTAGAGGATTAAATATATATTCTCAAGTTTTACTTATTGTAACATATAGAGAAACTGTTATGGTCAGGTAGCACAATGCTGTTTGAGTTGTGTTAGGTTAATAAACGGATGTGAATGAGTCTGATAAGTTTTCTTGTGCAAACAATTAAAATCCATCCGTTAAAAAGCAAAAGTTTTGAATCCTGATGAGAAAAAATATATGTTCGGATTAGTAGCATTAAACATATGAAAAGCCGATTTAGTTGGGCTATCCTGTATTGAAAAATCAGATCTAAAAAGTGAGATTTTTAGAGGGGTTCACGACCAATAATAAGACCACAAGAACCATTTATTGTTACCTTTCATAACCATAGCTGTTCAGTAGTAGTGTATAGTAAGGGAAACAATTGATGAAAAGCAAATTGTTAGGCAATGGATACTTCCCCTTTTTTGCTAAAAGTCAAACTGTGCTTAAGCTAGTACTTAATAGTGTTACTAGTGCTCCTAGTAAACACATTCTACAGTGCTTCAGGTAGCTTATAGCTCTTTTGTGGTTAGAGAAGAATATTAGAACCAGAAGGACAAAATAAGCGCGGCTTTTGTATGAATCAGTGTTTTCAATAGATAAGGCCTTGAGTAAGAGCATATTTCAATATATGTCGATTGGTGATAAGGATCCGCGTGGTTTATAACATTTATTTGCAAAAAAACTTATTTGCCAAACGTATATAATGACTAGGTAGCATATTGTTGTTTAAGTTGTTTTATGTTCACAACCATGTGTGAATGAATCCGGCAAGTTTTATTGTGCAAATATTACAAAGGTTCCTTTGTGTCCAACAGATAAAAAGCAAAAGTTTTGAGCCGATATGAAAAAATGTATGTGCCTATTGGCTGCGTTGAACATATGAAAAGCCCAAAGAGTTGTGCTATCCTGTATTGGAAAGGTGCATCTAAAAAGTTAGAGTCTTTGAGGGGGGTGCAATAAGAATAACAATAAGAATGCATGAACCTTTTATTGTTAGCTTTTATAACCATATCTGTTTAGTAGTAATGTATAGTAAGGGAAACAATTGATGAAAAGCAAAATGCTCTGGGTGCTTGGCAAAGGAATTACCCTTTTTGGCGAAGAGCCAAAATGTGCTAAGGTAGCGCTTACCAGTGTTGCTAACGCTCCCAGTAAACACATTACATAATATTTAGGCTGCTTATAGTGCTGCTGGTCTAGTGCTGTAAAAAGCAAATTAAAACTCAGAAACAAGGTAAGACTAAGTGTTGCTTTTGGACAAGTCAGCTTTTCCAACAGACAAGGCTTTGAGAAAGAGCATGCATCAATTCACTATACTAGGCAATAAGAAAGTGTGTAGTGTGTAACATTTATTTGTAAAAAACTCTTTTAAAAACGTTCTGAAATGCTTTTAAGAGGTTTTAATATAAATAGTTTTCCTATTGTAGGTGGAGTGAAGAGAAGTCATGAGATTGAAAGAAGAGTTTAATGATGTGTTGTCAATTTGCTCATTCCAGATGGTTTTGACATTTCTGCACATCTTCTGAGAGTGTTTTCTTCTGGTTTTGGGGCTGCTTGTGATAGAAGAGGTCATACACTGGCGCTTGAAAGTGGTTGGCATTGTCTGTGCAGTCGCTATGTTTCGAAGTTATAAGCCTGTCTGGTATGAAGTAGAAGAACAGCTAAGGTTAAAGTCATACTCCAGAGGGTCATGCTGCACTTTCTACTTGAAAATTTCAATTTTATCTGTTGTGCAGTTCGTTTTCGAAAATGCAGTCCCATCGCTGTGTTTAACAGACCAAAGCTTTAGACCAGTTGCTGGCGGAATTCATCTGTTTGTAGCACACTTTTACTGTTTTAAATGCTTCTGCCAAATATGCTGTATTGGTTTTCGAATGAACCCCCAAACCCTTCTTCGAACTTTATGTGATGTGATTTGTTTGCTGATTGGCTTTTTATCTTTGCTTGTTCGCTTTACTCAGGATACGACGTTGCTTTATTTACTGGCCATGATAGGTTTTCAAAGAACTGTTTGAGTTTTTTCTGAGCATCCAGATGTTTAACAGTTTACATTATAATTAGAGATATAGGTTTGAGTAATAAAATTTGGCGCAAATAATAAATATTGTAACGAAAGATAATGCATGAGTATTAAAGTGTGTCGAAATTCCATTTTAAACACGGGTAGAAAAAATATTAAGCAAATGATACTTACCTTAGTGTATAATGGAATAATGTTCAATCATTGATTAGTTATTTATTATACAATCAAAAACTATTGTTGACCTTTTATATGGGACTTAAAACTGATAGTGCCCAATAAAATCACTTCTGAAGGTCGTATCCAAATTAATATTAATTTTTTGAACTCCCCTGTTTCTTTTTATTTGAAGTTTGTAGGCTATACTTATTGTTTTTTTAGAAAAAAGTATAGGAACGGCTCTCATTTCATCTCAGAAATAACAACTACAAAGATTTGTCATTTGCGGTATTTGCATTTGACTCACTAACTCAAACTATAATTTACCATTTTGATTTCAAATGTTGTGATAGACGAAGAAACAGTAAGTGTAAAGTGTTAATGTTTTCACAGGAAGTGCAGAGTATTATGGCAGCAACAAGAAGCGCTGTGCTTCAATAAAATACCAAAAAGTTAATAATTAGAAAGTTTTATCTGGGATAATTGCCTGCTCGGCATTAGTAACTTCATAAAATTAGTGCTATGTAACCGTGAACATTATTTTTTTAGTTGTTTATGCAATTTTAGATTTTTTAATTCTTGTTTTGTAAGTGCTTGTATTTTTATTAATTTGCTAATTGAATAGTTTTATTTGCTTTAAATAGTGATGCAGCCTCTAATATCTTTAACCAGCTAGCTGGCTGCAATAAATGTTGTTGTTGATATAGAGCAAGTCGATCATTCTTGTTAACTTGAAATTAATAAAGTTACATTTTATAACAAAAATGAGTTTTTTTATCAGCCTCTTTTACACCCATTTTGTAGGTTCTACACAAACCGCAGTTATTTCTAAACTAACACTTTGATGTGACTTGTTACTACTACTACTGCTACTACTACTATTACTACTATTGCTATACTACTATTACTTCTACTACTACTACTACTACTACTACTACTACTACTACTACTACTACTACTACTACTGCTACCTCTACTGTTGCTACTACTACTACTACTACTACTACTACTGCTACCTCTATTGTTGCTACTACCTCTACTACTGCTACTGCTACTACTTCTACTACTTCTACTACTACTAATACTACTGCTACTACTACTATTGATATAATTTTTATTATTACTACTAACAAGGTATTTTTATTTTGTATGATAATCAGTTACCTTTAAAAGTAGTTAAACGTCTAGCACTTAGCATTATATGCATTTTTTTATTATGTCTGTATTAGGATTATCGTAAAATTTAATTGATAAACCATTAAAAAATCTGTTGTTTCTTAGAATTGTTTATTACTGAGGGTAAGTGGAACTTTTTGAATTTAAAAATGAGAAAACTGAAAAAACTAGAAAATATTGGAGTTTATTTATTTGAATGAGACTATTTCATTTATGCTTAGTTTCAAGGGCAAGTGCTTTTTTGTACTAACGAGGTGACAGAAAAACTTGTAGAGAGTTGAACACATGAGTCCTCAGTGGAAGAACATCTGATGCCACTAAGAACATCTGATGCAACTTGTATGTATGGATAAGCTAAAAATCCTAAGCATAAAAGAGAGAAATCTTTCAATGCTGCTATATATTTTTTGTTGTTATTGCAAATAGTTACTGATGCTGACAAGGAAGACACATGTATTAATTGACAGCAGTCTAGTTGACATATGATAAATTGAAAGAGTTGTGCTATCTTGCATCGAGAGGAAGTCTAAAAATTTAGTTTCTGGTCAGCAAAATACACAGCTTACCTACTGCAGTTGTATGTCATTAGATCGAAGTGAGCAAGCAACAAGCTGTTTGACATCTTGCTGACATATTAATGTACAGCTTTTTAAGATTGTCATCGGCCCATTGAAATATATAATGTGTACTATAACTGGTTCATCTTTATACCTTAAGATTATTTTCTGTCACTCATTGGGGAAGACCTTATTATAATTACCCATCTCAATCAATATTCTAATAATAAATGTGAGTCATTGACTTTCCACAAACACCAGCTCTGGGAGCTGATCAAGTTTAGAGAAAACTTCTGTGGAGCTGAACCAAACAATCCTGACGATTTTTAAAAGAGATAAACATAGTACTTCTTTCTGATTAGCTTCTTTTTTCTTTTAGTTTCCTTTCTGAATGAAACTGTTTTATAAAATTAAATGAATTTGAATAACAAAACAAATAAATATTACAAGTGTGAAATTTATGTTCAGTGTAATTATTTATGGCTATTGATGTTACCATACTTGCAAAGTTGGGCACAGCAGCAAACATCTAAATATATTTTAAAACAGAATCTTCAAGGTGTGAAGTTAACATAATTATGATAAAAAGTACAATAAATACAAGTGGTGCTGATGTTTTTGTGTAAGTTTAATGTTTGATTGTTGTTGATAACAGTTCCTTTTTAAAAAATAGTGAAAGTAGTGAGACACACTTCAATAAACTCTAAATTAAAATATTTTGGTTTGTGTACCTAAAATGATTCAAATTACATAAAGTGAAATCTTTCGTTATACAAAACACAGTCACACCCAGCTGCGAGATAGGTTGGTGAAAAGAACAAACACTGAAAGCACACACTTCAAGCTCTGGCAGCACACGCCTCTTGTACATGCTGCTAACTTGTTACGAAAGAGTAAGAAAACTGATAGTAGCATTAATTAGTTATCGCAAATCAGTGGTTCTTAACCTTTTTTGCCACATTCCCCCTTTTCCAAACCTAAAGGCAGAAATTCCCCTCTTCCCAACTTCTTCAAATGATGCACTGCAACTAAATAGTGAACTTTTTTTACATATATAACTTATATACATATACATATATACACATGTATATATGCATTTATTACAGTCATATTTAAGTGGAATATTAAAAATGAATGTATATTAAAACTCAATACATCTATCATTGTAAGATAGTGAGCAGACTAGTGCGATTTCTGTGTTTGTTTGGAGCTGACCAGAAATTTGATGTTAGGAATTGTTGTCGATAGGGCACACCGTAGGTCAGCTTCTACTTCCAGACGGCTTCTTGATTTGCTCTTTATGGTTAGCATTGCTGAAAATACTGACTCGCAAAGATATGTGGAAGCAAATGGTATGATCATCTTGAAAGCGGCCAGGCCTATGTTGGGATACAATCTTTGTGTCTGAACCCAAAAGTGCTCTATTGATAGCTCCTTGAAGTCATCTTTTAATGCAAAGTTGTTTGTCAGCTCCAAAAACTCCTCCTCAAGCTGTTCTGGAATCTCGTGGACATTGCACCTGAAAGGGTCGCGGGTCAGACTCATCAATTGTTCTGTCCTAGGATCTAACTTTGGAAAATATCTCTCAAACTCTGCTATCAAGCTGTTCAAGTAATGCTTTATGTCGGTTAGCAAAGAAGCGGATGGAGCTTTCTTGTCAACTAATGAATGCAGAACTGGAAATGAAACTCTTACATTCCCAGTAGCCAGTCTTTCCACCCAGAGTTTGAGCTTGTCCTTGAATGCATTGATACTATCGGTTACATTCAACAAATTTCTGTCTCTACCTTGCATCTTTGTGTTCACTTCATTGATTGAACCAAATATGTCAACCAGGTAAGCAAGACACTGATGGAAGCCTTCCACCTGCATTGAAGCCAGTAGTCTGGGTTTGTTATGAGTTTTCAAGAACCCATTTACCTCGGCTCGTAGATTGAAGAAACGCAGAAGCATGTTACTCTTTGATAACAATTGAACTTTGGTGTGGAACAATAGTGATGAGTGCACAGCACCCATATCTTTGCATAACTTGTAGAAGAGACGCGTTTGCAAGGCAGAGCCTTTGATAAAGTTTACTACTTTAATCACTGAAGAAAGATGTTCCTGCACTCCTTTGGCAAGAGTTTTTGCTGCTAGCACTTGTCTGTGAATGAAGCAATGGGTACTCACCCCTAAAGGATTCTTTTCTTTTACCAACTGTGCAAATCCAGCACGACAGCCAAGCATAGCTGGAGCACCATCAGTGCGAACTACAATTAGTTTGCCCCAGTCCAGATGTTCTTTGCTGAAGAAGTCGGAAACCGGGTTCATAACATCAGCAGCTGTGGTGGTCTATGTTAGAGGACTGCAGAACAGAAATTCTTCCTCAATTGTCTCTCTGTGTACATAGCGTGCAAACACCATCAGCTGTGAAATGCTAGCAACATCAGTGGACTCATCAAGTTGAATGGTGACCATGGGAGATGACTTGATCTTTTCAATTACTTGCCTCTTTATGTCTGCAGACATATCACCAATCCTCGATTTCACCGTGCTGTCTGAGAGGGATAAATCAGCTATCTTTTGAGCAGCTGTGTCTTCGAGAATAATCTTAGTACACTCCAGCAGACAAGATTTAACTAACGTTTCACCAATGGTGTGTGGCTTCTTATCTCTGGTGATGTGGTAAGACAGAGCATAAGATGCCTCGGTAATGGCCTGTGCCTGGATAAGAAAGCTGCCAGTTTTCCAGGAATCCAGTTTTGCCCGCTTGAGTTTTCTCTTTAGCTTCAAAAAACAAAACAGCTTTGATTTATCCGTGCATTCTGCATGTTAATTTCTTAAGTGTTGCTTAAGTTGATGTGGTTTTATGGAGTTGTTTGCGAGCACTTTCATGCACAAAACACATTGTGGTACTTCGATGCTGCTTTTTATCATACAAGTGAATCCCTAGTTAAGGTCAGAATCATCATATGTTCGTCTTTTTGTCTTTGACATTTCTAACACCTACAATATGGGATATGCAATCAAAATATTTGAAAACGTTCAATATCTACATGAGCAAAACATCATACATATGTTAGGCTACAGAGCAAATTGTCAAAATGTTATACATTTATGCAAACCAAATCGGTAACTGAACAGTTAATGTTGCAGGCTAATTAACGGCTAATGTTGTTAATAACTAACATTCTGACAGTCTAGTGTGTTGTGAGAGATCATCAGGTGTAATAACCAACTGCAGGATTATAATTAAATGTATTAGGTTGGTCCATTACTGCAGATAGTAGTGCGATGGGTAGTCTAAGAATTGATGCAATTCACAATTATTTGCAAAACACCACAATTAAATTTTCAATTCTTTAGTTATCCCCACTTTATTGAATCAATTCAGTTCTACCAAATAGACAAAACCAATTATCTATCAAATCTTACCTAAAATTGACTTATGACACTTTATCACATTTACAATAAACATAATTCACTAACTTTTCTACGCAAGTTACTTCATTTCCATACTTTGGTAAATAACCAATATTACGCATGGCAATATGAGCATAAAAATACGCAGACCTTTCTGAATGACGAGCATATTTATTTATAGATAAAAAAATTACTGTAAAGAAATAAAAACTGCATAAATAGCTTATTTTCATGGCACATGCAATGCACAGAGCTGCAACATATTAGCACATACTACATATTAATGACCATTAAAATATACACAGTGATGTCATGTGGAAGCGTGCCGTCTTATGGAAGAGCGTAGCCAGAAAAATTGGACCTCGCTGATATCTTCATTGTGGTGCATATCAAATTACAGATTGGATTCACAGCTAGTCATGGTTTACTACTTCATCCAATGCATTAACATAAGTTAACTTATTGGATGAACAATAACATTACGCCCAACGTAAAGTTGGACGGAATGCCTTTAGCCCATACTGTATGTTATCTGAGGCACATTCTGAGACACGCCAGTGTCTCAGATCTGGTCAGTGTAATAATTAATGTCTGTAGCAGCGTGTTAACTCATGTACAAACAAGATACATAATTGTTGATCTCTGCAAAGGTTATGAAGACAGAAGAGGATGTACAAAAGGTCGACATGGAAATTTTAGCAATGAATCAGCGATTAGAGGTTAAGATGGCAAAGGGATGCAGGCAGAATTAAGTTCCTGAAGGAAAAGCCAAGTCGTGCTGAGTTCTACCTCACGACTCTGTGCAAATCTGAAGTAAAACCAGGGCAACTCCGGAGCCAGGCTAAGCAGGAGCTGATGCTTGGTTATAGTAGTCCAGGCATTTCCAATAATTAACCACCCTGCCGCTACCAGCGTAAAAGTCATTAATACAGACTCGCTATCTCGCAGCTGACTGCAGACTATGGGTATACAAACGCAACCCCAGCAAGAGGCAATTATTTAGGCTCTATATATCACAGCCGACAGCAGACTGTATATACCAGTGCAACCCTTTGATCCAAACTCTGTAAGTCACACAAAAGATGCGATATACTTGAATAAATTTGTTATAGTATCATAGTATGTCTCACCATACTAACCAAATTCCGACTTCCACTTAGATGCAAAAACAACTGTTTATATAAGCGAGCAGAAGCAAACTCAACATGATTGGTTATTACGCATAGTTGGAATTTGTAGGTCGAAATAGCGGTTACTTTTTATAAGAACAACTACTATTTACAAGTAAATACATGATATAGAATTTTGGCTACATTTTTGATATGCATTAATTATTATGGAAAAAAAGCTGATAACAAAACAAGCAATCAACAAATATTCTTCCTCTACTTTTGGTAAATTTTTGGTTTGTGAGACTAAAGGACCAGGTGTCTGTATTTATTCCAGCAAGCGCCTTAGTTTCCGTTAGACGTTGAATCACGTCATCATTTGAATCTTTTAGTTGGATACAAACCCCTGATTCATTTGCTAGCTTAGTTTTATCCTTTGCTTCCATCTTCTCCTCTGCCCTTTTCAGTGTCACCAACATCTGATAAGGAGTTGTCCTTTCACTTCAACAGTTAAAAAATTTTTTTTCATAAAATCTACACCAATTTACTAAATATCACACAATGAACTTCATCAACATCAAGGAATAAAAAAGAGCAAGAAGAGACTGATGGTGTTCTAAAATCAAACTTTCAGAAATCTATAAAGTGCTTTTGTCTAATGATTCTGAGAAGATAACTTTGGTTTCTAGAATTCGTCTTTGATTACGCTTGTACATCAAGTCATTGAGGTCGGCTAAGTGAAATAGACAAGTAGAAATTGTTTAGTCACAAACAAGAGCTGTAGTTCAAGTACCCACTTCCTCTAGTGTTTATGATAGGTAAGGACCCTACATCAAATAATGCAATATCCTTGTGGTCATCTTTGCCTACTTTTTATAGTTCTATCAGGAGAGAAATTTTAAAACTACTTATTTAATAATTAATTGTAATAATGTATAAATTTTAATTTTTTTTACAACAATTGTTGTAATAATTATTTGATGTTTAAATAAGAATAAAAATATGAATTGTTTGTGTGCGTTTCCTTTGAATGTAATAATACAATGGTTTTATGGTTCTATGTGTAATGGTTAGCCTCTGAACCTTGAGTTCAATTTCTCCCAAGACAAATTTTGACCGTAGACAAAGTGGCACTTCTGCCAACAAAATAAGACTGCTGCTATAAAGCAAAATTGAAATAGCAACTCAATGGAGATAGGCGCTACTATAATAGTTCTCCTTGATATTGATTTGACAGGTCACCGCTGTTGCAATGATGAGCCCAAGTATCCAATAGGTTGAGATTGCAAGGCCTACAACTATTTATAGGCAGTTATCCTATAATTAACAGTAACATGCCAGTGGTTTGGTTTCAAGTATCTGTAAACTGTATTTCCTTCAGAAGATCAAAAACCACAATTATTCTGTCAATACTCGCTAGCCAAAGCAAAAATAACAATACACTTGTGTACTTAGCCCTATTAGTTATGGCTTTTCTAGGTTCAATAATTACCTGTCTACAAGGCGTGTAGTGATGAGGCATATAATGACAACTCCTTCTGCTGGCAAGGGGCTGAATAAATTATCTTCTTTGTAGTTTCCTGGCTTTCCACCTCTGTGCGTAAACTGTGTCTGCTGGGTGTCTTTTTTGATGAATCGATCCTCTGCAGGCTGTTTGCTACAGGTTCCTTTGCCTTATATTAGCCTGTCTCTATCACTATGTTTCCATGATGCGCAGTGCTTCGGAGTTGCGCTATCTCCGAATCATGGAAACGGCGTCTTCGCACTGAAATCACTGCGCACTGATCAGTGCGAAGCCAGTGCAAATTCGCAGCAAGGAAACAGCGACTGCGCAGTGGCTGCGCATAGCCCTCATGCCGTGGAGACAGATTTTTCGATGGCCGTAAACTAATACAAAGGTTGTCCTGCTAATCTTGTTTTTTCACTATTCTTCCGATCTTCTTTCACATAAATTTAATTATAGTCTGCATTCACGAGGATGATGAGGTGATTACTTTCCTGGACTTTGTTATCGATGCCAACACTTCGAAAAATAGGTGGCAAGTCCTAAATTAACGTTTAAATAATATATTACTTAAAAATACTTATTAAAAATATATTACTATGTAAAAAGTGTGTTAAGGTTTGTAAAACCTTGTGAATGTGTATTGTAAATAAAAGTATAATGACGACAGAGTAATAAAAAAGACTGTTTATGACGTTCGGTATCCGTGATCGATTCTATTTCTCCATCAGGCGATTCGATTTATACAATTTCTCTTCTCTGGCTAATTTGCGGTATTTGCTGAAAACCACTGCGCAGCATGGAAACGTACAATCCCCTCGACTTCGGAGGGGGCTGCTTCGCAGTACTGCGCACCATGGAAACATAGTGATTGTGCCCTCTTTTGGCTGCTTGGCTCGCTGCCAAGTACCTGTCTCTGGCTCGCTGCCAGATGCGCTCTGCTTTGGCTTGCTGCCAGCTCCTCCTTATGTACTTATTCTTGGATTAGTGTCAAATATCATTGGATTCTTACAACATTTTCTTAATGTCTGTTTTCAGTGTCTTTGTTGTCAGCCAGCGTTCTTTTCTGACGTTTGCTATCGGAAGCCTTGACAGTTTACATCTTATGGGATTCCATGACGATGCAATACGCTCGTGAATTAAACTAAGTCAATAATTTTTACAAGATTGACCATAACCCGAAAACCGACAATAGCTGATTTATAATAATTGGACTTTGCTATAATACTCATCCTGAGACAGTTCTAATTATTCATCTTACATAAAGCAAAAGAGATGTTCATATTTCATGTTATTCTAGATTCATTACATCAATTATAGTTTTTAAAACATTAAACTCATGCATAGTTATATTATGATTTTACAAAGTCACACTATCTATAATAAATGATATCATAAGTTATATCTACAAAATGTGTTGTAAATATTAGATTAGTTAATGACTGGTTGATGCTTCGATATATATATATACATATATATATATATATATATATATATATATATATATATGTATATCCTTGCTTGTGCTTGTCCCTACAATTGGTTAGCATATGGTCATACATCTTCTTCATGTGTAGTGGTGACATCATGTATAGTCAAGCTTGTTAATATCTCTTCATCAGCTTGTAATGGTTAGATGGCTACTATGCTCGATAAATGGAAGCATAGGGATAATACATCATTTATTACACAGTTTGTAGCAGTGGAGAGAGACTGCCGTTTCTTTTTAGTTTTTCCAAGGTTCCTATGCTAGCGTTACCTGTCAACCAATTTAGTTATAAATTGTTTTGACAAATAACGCACTGTTTTAGCAAGGCTTTTAACACGGATGCTGTCCGTGTCATAACTTCTATCACTGATGCAATTCTATGCAATCCTATGCAATCCTATACAATCTTATGCAATCCTATCTCTGCAGTCTGGCACACTGATCTGTCTGAGCTTCCAATACTGATGTATTCCTAGCTTGACAGTGTATCACGCTTTTGTTTTAGCATTACAATGTCCAGAATGCCAGTTTTAGCGTGATTGCTGCTTTCTGCATACTTTCAAACTTTCCAACCCTGACAGTTCCCAAAATATATTTATTACTGGAGCCCTAGCTAGGCTCCTACAACTTAGTTTAATTTTTATTTTTTTTCCTTATTGGTCTATTTTCTTGATTAACCCTTTTCTTATTAGTAGTTTCATCCCAGATTTATTTTGCCACCAAAGTTGTCTTCCCTTAGCAACAGTTTCACATTCTGAAGATCCTGTCATGAAGCGCTTCCATAGTTGAATGAACTCCCCTTCAATTTTCTGTTGATAAAAATCACACTTAGTAGTTGGCTACTGTACTGCATATGTATAGGTTATTTAGATTGGGATTTACATCCACACCTTTTCTTTTTCTCTAATCTCTATTGGCTTTTAGTAATACATGTAAATGTAAACTTTTAAAAAGTTTATAAAGTTTTAGCTTTTTCTTTTAGGTTTTTCATTTCTTTTCCCTTCTCTTCTTGACCTTTCATGTGTGCAAAATCATCTAAACAAATGTTACCCTACCCTAGAGTACAATCTGGTAGATGCTACTTATTCTTTGTGTGACTTCATTGGTCTTTCTCTTTTCAGTTAGCATTTGTATACATCATAACTTTTATCACAATGATACAACTTAACAATTTTCACAATATAGAACATGAGGTGGTAATTCCACGCCATTTTTACAACAGCCTGCTAAGTGAGGACAACTCGTATGCATATGCTAGATATCTCAATCATCTATCCTAACCTCTGTGCTGTGTGATGCATTGTTTACAGGGTGTTTGTGCTCGGAATAGATGACACGATGCTAGCAAATGTTGTTCTATGCCTAAAGGTTATTTGGTCTATCATGCATTTTTTGGGCATAAATATTCCATTGAACCAGTGCCCATTACCTGTATTATTGCTTGAAGTAATATTTATAACAAATCAATTCCAGTTTGTGAATTCAAACTTTCTGTATCAATCGGCTTGAAGTAATTGCTCAGCTAAGAGATCAAATGGCAGTTGATTTCTTCTATCCTTTTATTAATTTGGCAACAGGAATGTTTGTTCCTCAACTAGTATTATACACATTGACAATCACAACAGGTAGCTGAGGTATGTGAACCAGGCAGGTGACTAGTCATGACTGGTGTCAAAGCTCTGACAAAATGGATATCTTGCAGACTGAAATGCCCCCTGATATCTTGTTATACAATAAACACACCTGACATTTAGACTCCTATGTATACAACTCACATCAATAACTGTTTTATCAGACTATTGCAACACTCATAATGCCAGCTGTTGCTAAGAGGTCATGAAAATAGTGTATTTTATCTAAACCATTTGCTGTCAGTAATTCTACTTTATCATGGCGACAAGAAGGAGCAGCTTTTAACCTGAATAAAGCAGACTTTTTCAGCCCTCAGGACAAAAATCAGCTATATGAATTGTAAAAAACAGGTATTTTAATCTGGTTGATTTTCTCATGAAAAAACCTCAAGTTTTGTTTTGTTTGATAAAGAACCAGGCTTCATCACGTAGAGTACGTATTGACATCTAGTAACTTATAACTATAATCAGCTATAACTATTATAGCTCAGATCGCAAGTATCGAGAGGTACCACTATCGTTTTGTTCAAAGTATTGATGGATAGCTTCTGGTGGAACAGTAACCTTTTTTATACTCACACACTTCTATGCAATAATTGTTGTTATTAATTCTACATATTCAGAAATTTTATTTTGTTTTTTTCAGATCACGATAACTGCATCATTACTTATATCAAAAACTGATATTTTAACCTGGTTGATATTCTCATGAAATAACCTTATATTGTATTTTGTTTGTTAAAGAACCAGACTTCATCTCGCTGAGAACAAATGACATCTAGTAACTTCCACCTATAATGGGCTACAACCATTATAACCATTGCAGCTTAAGCCTTAAGCAGGCACGCGGTAGGCATGTCGGCTGTGGGCAGGCAGATCGTAAGCAGGCAGGCCATAAGCATGCAGGTCGTAGGCAGGCAGACCGTAGGCAGGCAGGCCCATTCCGTGCCCGGCAGGCCGGGCAAGGAATGGGCAGATCAGCTCATTGCTCAATGTAAGAGGCGAGGCCTCACCTACTAATAGTATCGGCTGACCTGTTCAAATTGGCAGCGCATTGGCTAGAGCTTTTTTGTGAGGCAAGACTTATCGTGTATGCAAACCCTTGTGCTTTTGCAGCTGATCGCTTGACGACGATTCGACCACTGTACGCTGAAGCAATCCGCAACTGATCGCTCGGCAAAGCAAAGGATTGGAACAATCAAAAACCAATACGACTGGCGAGTCACAAGGGTACACTGTCCTTTAAAAAGTGTCATGATATAGATTTATGACATAAATACTTACATATAACATATATACATATATATATATAATGTATATATGAAATATATATGTTGTATATATATATATACATGTACATATATATATGTACATGTATGTATATAAATGCATATATAGATATATATGTGACGGGTAGTTTCATTTTCAATACAAACGAGGTCAGATCACACAATTGTTTTTTAGCCCAATGTAATAGAAAAATTTCTCAGCTTTTCAAAACTGTTTTTGGAATTAAAACCGAAGCAACTTAACCTGATATATAGGTTTTTATCGAAGAAGGTGTTGGTCAAGATGGTCGACGCAACAAATTGAGAAATTTGTCTTTAAACCATAACTGTCACATACAACTTTTATTGTATATTCTAGGTAAATCAGCCACGCTGATTCCGATTTTGTACTCAAAATAAAGATTAGTCCACTAACCTTCAAAATCATCTAGGCTTTTTTAAGGCGTTTCAATACCAGTTTCGAAAACAACACAATCGGCATTACAAGCTCTGCCCATAAATATGTGACCAAACCTAGCTTTTTCAGGAACGGAAGTTAGGAATGTTTAGACCGAATTCGAATAATAGAGATCGGTGTCTTAAAATCTTTTATTATTTAAATCCAGCATGTAAAATAATTTCAGTTTTTATGAAAGGTAGATAAACTATTTAAAATTGCTCGTAGCTTGTTACATGATGCTTAAATGGGCTGAGCACTGAGAAAAATAAGCTCAAAAAGCGCGGTTCTATCACAAGCAAGCGTTGTTATCGCGCTTTTTTAAATATGCAATGCTAAATAGCTGATCTACCTTTCAGAATAGACTGATATTATTTTTAAGGCTGAATTTAGATATTAATGGATTTTAAAACACCCATCTCTATTATTCTAAATTGGTCTAAACATCTCTACGTAACTTCTGTTCCTAAAAAGCTAGGTTATGTCACGTATTTATGGGCGATATTAACACACTGTTAAAAAAGCCTTCATTACTCTGAAAGTTAGTGGACTAATCTTTGTTTTAAGTACAAAATTGGAATCAGCTTGTCTGATTTACCTAGAATATACAATAAAAGTTGTATGGGACAGTTATGGTTTAAAGTTGATGGATTGAATTCTAAACAGTATTGTTTGTTGATGTTTTGGAATGCCATAGCAACCGCAAACGACAGATATTATATTTTCATAAATGTTGAAATCTGTAGGGAAGAGAACATGGGGAACAATATGAAATAGGTCCCGATGATTTCACCTCAATTCAAATACATAAATCACTAAGGTCAAGGTCACATGTTGTGTCGTTGGAAAGGAACACATTAATACACAGTAAAGTAGTTACTACCAAAATGTGTTGCACATTGAATTGATTATTTTGAGTAGAAAATTGATGCAAATGTATCAGTGTAAGAATAATTACCCAATGCACTCACAGAAATTTTACTGAGATGAATGAGTTAGCGTCTTTAGGGTAGACGATTCAGGGCTTCTGAGCCCGGGGAGACAATTTGAGATCAATGTTACTTGTTTAGTAGGTAAATTGGGTTTAAGTTAAAGCAAGTTAAAATTGATTAAAATATTATTAAAATAACATAAATATAATATAATAATGTAATATAAATAAAAAATAAATTAATAGCATTGCTGCTACTGTTTATGATTGACATTTACGTTTCCGTATCAGGGCGATAGAGCTAGCCTTAGTAGACTTTTTAGTAGTCTTTTTGGATTCAGCAGTAGTTGCAGCAGGCGTATTGAGCTGTGATGGCTGTTGAATGGGTATTGGGCGCACAAGATCTCTTTTTCTCTCATCACACAACTCTCTGATTTCTTTGAAAATATATTGCTGACGTTCAACACTCAGACAAGGTGGCGGAATAAATTCAGGCCGCCCTGACCTGGCTGACTCTGCAGACATAAGCTGTATATCTTTACTCTCCACGCTATTGGTATGCTTTTTTACTTGAACATTGTCTGCAGCACAACAACGATTGCTGCACACGCTGTCTATTAGTAATACATTTATTGTACAGCGTTATTGAATTTCTCTATGTAGTACTTTCAAAGATAAAATTAAGGATGGCAAAGAATACACAACAAAGTATACCTAATCTTTCCGCCAATAAGATCATCTGGTGGTAGCTCTTAATTTAGGTGATCCTTTTGCTTTTTGCATGAAAAAATCCACTTAAATCCTTTATTGGACCGAGCACATTGCCACGATCGTCCATGACCATCTGGGCACTGTTTATGCGAGCCGAGCCATTTACTACCTAATTAAATAAAACTCAGATTAGGTAACCAAGAACCTTTAGATAGTTTGTGTATAAATAGCGCAGGCAAGATTTGCAATTTCTTATTTCACTAATTGACAAAATGAGAAACATACCTCAGCTATATCCAAAAGAGAGGAACTCTGTTAGTTCTGTATTTCCTTTTTCAAAATTGAAAATTTGAAAATTTGAAAATTCAGTTCTATCTCCTTGTGCAGCCCATTTGCGACGCGCCAAGCCAAGTACTGTATTACTGTGTTGTTTTTATTCTGGCCACTAAAAAGCGTTTGATATGTATACATAATTTTATCAATACATTTTCAATACAAGCATGAAACTTCAAAACAGTGGTTGTTGCTTGCATACCAACAGTTGTCAGCGTGGAACAAAGCTTTCTCTTCAGCAAGGCCATAGGTCTCTAGATAGTGATGAAAATAGGATACGACGCTGTTGGCTCCTTTTGTCGCACAAGAATCTCATCAATCTGATAATTCACTTGTGCAGGAAAGGTGTCACAGGCCACTCCAAATAGAGCATGCACATGCGGGGTTTTAAAATAGAGTGGCCTAGCTTGCTGTGGGTTGGCAGGGCAGTGGACCTAAGAATTATACAAAACAAAAATTTGTTGTTTTCTATAGACATGCAAGTACATTGTACATTTATATTTTTATTTTTAAATGCATATTTTCATTTATAAATTTGATTGTTTTTATAATTCTTAATTAGCGTTTGCAATTGCTAATTGCCAATTATTAAAATTCAGCAATGTTTCAACTTAAAACAGTACATTCATAGCCTTATACCATGTAATAGTTGAGTAAATATTGTTATATTTTGGGCTGTGCGTGCGTTTTTGACGAAAATACAAAATAAGATTTGCGTTTTGTAACAAGCAATAAGAAATGCTTTAAAAATGTTTTTGACCTACCAGCTGTGCATAATCAAATCGGTAGTGAGCAACAGGAGATCCAGTTAGAGGAGTGTTGGTACCAAGCTTAGAACCTTCTGTTGGATATTGTCGTGACGACAGGATCTCTACACTACGACTGTTATCAGTAAAACTTGGCTGAAATTTTCCATCTAATCCATCATTCTCCAAATCTAAATCGATCTTACTGCTTCGAAAATTACTACTACTTGTTTCTCCACACCATAAATCTAAATAATCCACATCGACCTCTTCAATGTCTTTCCAAAAGTCACCACCATCGATATTGCAGTGAGACATTTTAAAACGCGATACGTAAATTGAATAACCGGAAATGAAATGTCGCCATTTTTGTTGTCCTTAGCAACCACTTCAAAATCCGAAAAACAGTCTAAAAAGCATCCTAGCTAATCAAACAAAAATCTTCAGCCAATCTTCAGAAATGGATTCCTGACATATGATTCGCCCTAGAAAACTCATGACCTCAAATAACAAAAGTCTAAGCTGCGTGGAGAAGTTTCACTTTGAGAGCCTATTGTGCGCTATATGAAATGCTGAGTTTGTATTGAATAGGATACGCGCTGTCACATATGTAGCAGTCTGTTAGTTACTCGTATACGACTTAATAGAGTTAAGCTTCCAGTAACAAAGTTAGTTCCTTTTAATGACCGCTCTTTGTGCATTTAGCTCGTTAAGTTCACAACTTCCGTGGCATAATAATTTTATCTATCGAATAACTGTTATAGTTACTCCTTTACTGCATTAGGATAATATATATATATATATATATATATATATATATATATATATATATATATATATATATTCCAAAGTAGTGTGTTAAAGCTGCCAAATAGTGCTCAATGAGTGATCAGAGCTAATATAAAATTTATTCATGTAAAACCTTAGATAAAAAAAACTTCATTACTATTAGTTTCATGTCTGTTACGCAGACAATCATCAGATAAAATTGTTTTGGTCTGACTGAGTTATATATGCAAGAGAGGTGTAATTACTATAACGACTGATAGCTGTGTAATTGCATTTCGTAGTGTGTATTTAGCAAAATATCAGCATGTGGAAGCTAGCTCGTTACGCTTGTTGAGTGAGCTCATTTCTGGCTTTGTGAGAATGATGTACTTTTCTGATATGCACAGGTTACAACGCTTGGTGGCTGGGTCGTATGGCCTTGCGTGTTGAACGATTTTCCATTTAATTGTATACGGTGTTTTCAGGCCTTTTAGCTGCCAGATGTAGTTACTAAGCTGTGTGGCAGATTGCTTGTCCTGGTGCCTGAAAGATGATATGTGGCCGCTGAATCGTGTCTTAAAGGTATTTTCTGTGAGGCCAATATAACTTTCTGTAGGTTTGCTACCGTCGTCTGCGGTGACTACAGCTTGGTAAATGAGCGACTTGCTAAGACAGTTTCCTTCGAGAGGGCATGCGTTTGGTACGCGACAGTTGCATGTTTTGTTGTTTGCTGGGTGCGTCGAGGCGTTGTTCAGAAGCTTCTTATTGTGATTGTTGATGATTTGTTTGATGTTAGGCATGCAGCTGTAGCCAATCTTTGTGTTGTTTTTATTAAATAGCTTTCTTAGAGGGTGATTGCTCGGAAAAGATTTATTTAATATTTTGATGAATGTCTGACCGATGTTATTTGCCACGTTTCTGCTATATGGTGGGTTGAACCATGTGATTTTTCTTCGTCGCCTGTGTTGTTTAGTTGGTGTAGTGGTCTCATGGGGTGTGAATTTCAGCTGGTGTGTATATCCGCTTGTTGTCAATGCCTGCTGGTACGGTGGTGCTGCTCGGTTGAACTCATTAGCATCGGATGAGATTGCTGATAGTCGGTGGTTGATTGCTTGAGGTAGCTGCTTTATAATGCAAGGTGGGTGGATGGATTGAGTGTGGATGTATGACGGGATGTTATTGGGTTTGTTGTACGGTGAGTATTTCCCAGTTGTTAGGTCGAAGGTGACGTCTAGGAAGTGTGTCACATTTTTGTTGGTTTCGGCTGTGATGTTTAGTCCGTGCTTCTTGAATATAAGGCAGAGGTCTTTTTTTGGTTTTTCGGCCTGGCGGGGTGTAGATCCTGTTACTGCTAAACCGCCATCTCTATACAGTCCTAGGTTGATGTTGTGCTTTTTACTGATCTCGTGTAGTAAGAATGAGCCAATTAATTTGCACGTTTCTGCTCCATCGTAACTCCCCATTGTCACGTCAAAATGGGAGTTTTCTCCCTTTTTGCCCCACGTTGTATTTCCGTTGAATAACACTGATTGTTTGGTGTGCATGATGATGTCTGTGTCCTCAGGTGTAATGTTATCGTAGTTCGATGCAAATTTCAATGCTGATTGGAAGAGTTCGGCTGAGATAAAGGGGTAAAAATTGACTACGTCTAACTCTATAAAGATAGCTCTATCTCTGTTATGGATATTTTTAAACCAGGTAATGACTTCTGCGGTGTTTTTCCACTGGTTGATGTTTAGACTCTTGCTGATGTTACAGTTTATGCGGTCGAGAATTGCTTTGCTTATGCATCCGATGTTTGATTTAGCAGGGTTTATTAATCTACATGCAGGGTTCTCTTTGAAGTTAGTTTTGTGGTCTTTCAATGTGATAAATGCGTCTCGTTGGGTCATGCCGTTAATTCTGTCGTCTAGGTCGAGAGTTGTAGTGATCTTTTTGGCTTCTCTGTTAATACTGTCTGTTACGTCAGCATCGATCTTTTTGTATGAGTTGGTTATGCTGTTTTGGAGTAGTCGGTTGTAATCGGCAGTGCCTATTTTGTAGAAGTTTGACGTCTTGTCAGCTGGGACTACCATTGATTGTGGGTTGTTAGTGATGTTCGCCATGTCTTTGGATAGTATCTGTTAGAAAGTGCACGACTGCTGTTGCCTGAATCTTACGTTGCGTATCATATAAGCCATTTCTCCTTCGAATTTCTTTAGTTCGTGTATTTGCGGTGGTGATTTGCGTGAGTTAAATCCGAATGTTTCTTTGCTTTCAGATGTGATGTGTGGGTTCAGGTAGAAAAATGCTTTCCATCGCATTCTCTTTATAAGGTGTTCTACTTTTTCTACAAGTCGTTTGGTATACTCTTGTTGTGATGGTATGCGGATGTTCTTGGCTGAGTATCCAAGGTTTATACAATCCATGTTGGCGTCTTTAAGCGGAGAGTGCTCTACTGTTTATGAGGAACGTATATATTCCAAAGTAGTGTGTTAAAGCTGCCAAATAGTGCTCAATGAGTGATTAGACCTTAAATACACCAACTAAACAACACAGGCGACGAAGAAACATCACATGGTTCAACCCATCATATAGCAGAAACGTGGCAAATAACATCGGTCAGACATTCATCAAAATATTAAATAAATCTCTTCTGAGCAATCACCCTCTAAGAAAGCTATTTAATAGAAACAACACAAATATTGGCTACAGCTGCATGCCTAACATCAAACAAACCATCAACAATCACAATAAGAAGCTTTTGAACAACGCCTCGACGCACCCAGCAAACAACAAAACATGCAACTGTCGCGCACCAAACGAATGCCCTCTCGAAGGAAACTGTCTTAGCAAGTCGCTCATTTACCAAGCTGTAGTCACCGCAGACGACGGTAGCAAACCTACAGAAAGTTATATTGGCCTCACAGAAAATAACTTTAAGACACGACTCAGCGGCCACATATCATCTTTCAGGCACCAGGACAAGCAATCTGCCGCACAGCTTAGTAACTACATCTGGCAGCTAAAAGGCCTGAACACACCGTATACAATTAAATGGAAAATCATTCAACACGCAAGGCCATACGACCCAGTCACTAAGCGTTGTAACCTGTGCATATCAGAAAAGTACATCATTCTCACAAAGCCAGAAATGAGCTCACTCAACAAGCGTAACGAGCTAGCTTCCACATGCCGACATTCTGCTAAATACACACTACGAAATGCAATTACATAGCTATCAGTCGTTATAGTAATTACACTTCTCTTACATATATAACTCAGTCGGACCAAAACAATTTTATCTGATGATTGTCTGCGTAACAGACATGAAACTAATAGTAATGAAGTTGTTTTTTATCTAAGGTTTTACATGAATAAATTTTATATATACATATATATATATATATATATATATATATACAGTCAAACATGGATAACTCGCCTTCGGATAGCTTGAACACATGGTTGACTCAAACTGTTTTTGGTCCGCTCCCACGTAATGATAAATTGCTTTAGATAACTCGACCTCAACTCTGTTAACTCAAAGGTTTTCGCCCAACGGCTAGCAAAACGGCCGTTATCGCTTTAAAAAATCACTTCATTCTAAGCCATAGAGGTAAACCTCAACTTTTTGTAGTTCATAGGCTTCGTTATTACCATCATTGGCAAAATCTTTTTGTCATTGTTTTTTCAAAGGGTTGGTGAAATTTGATTTTTACCAAACATCCGCTTAGCGATGGCCCTTCGAAAGCAAAAAAATGTGAGGTAACCTTCGCACAAACTTAAAAAAAAATTGGCAAAATTCATCTTGGTTAAAGCGCTCAGAGAAAAAAGATTTTTTTTTCTGAGCATGTCAACAGCGTTCAAGTTTTGTCGACATTAATATAAAAACGTCCCGGCAATAACATCACCTCAAACAACAAACCAATCTCCAGTGATAGAAAAATCTCTATACTTTTCGATAAGTATTTTTTAAACTTTACATTAGAAGCATTTAAATTGAAACAAGCGATTTATGCTTTTGATTTATATTATAGTTTGTATATGTACATATATCTACTAATAAATAAATACATAGACTTGTGACAGTGCTCTGATAACCTGAACGCTCTGATAACTCGAGCACTTTTACACGGTCCCGTGAAGTTTGAGTTATCCATGTTTGACTATATATATATATATATATATATATATATATATATATAACGCTCTGATAACGCTCACCAGAAATGGCACACTCATTTCTCATTATTTAAATGCATTTAAAACTTGTTCCTTAAACTATATGTATCGTAATATGATGCATACAATTGAACATAAAGTGCCAGGTCGTCACGTGTATTGTCGTTGACTAACCTTTGACCTTACTTATCATTGCCTTGTAGCTAGTCCTATACTGTCATTTGAAGGAATCTAGTGACTGTGTCTAACGGCTGATAGATGTTATACAGCTGTCATCTAGAAAGAAAGAGCTAATCAGACAAGTAGCTTCCATCAGGTAAGCTTATCTTCTACTTGAAATCCAATCAATCAGATACACAAAAGCTGTTGACTTACGAGGTTATTGTTAGTTATTTGTGACTTGTTATATCTTTTCTCCGTTGCCATTATTATTCTTGTTCAAATCTGTTCAAGTAGTTAATTCTAAAAAGGCATTGATCAATAATTACTGGTGGGGAGGACTGTCTCAGCATTAAGTTGTTGAATATAGCTGTCAATATTTCAAAGGCACATTAGTTTTTATTTGTTTCAACCTGTTTTTTCGAATAACAGATACTTTTGTGTAAACCTATTGTGACCTAGAATACTTAGCAATCACTTATGAAGTTTTATGTGTATTCAAAAACCTAGAGTTTACCAACACAGTTAATATAACTTTTTTGATGAACCACACGTGTAACTGATGTAACATTCCAATTGTAAGCCAAAAATCATTTTTATGAAGTAAATTTTAGATTATTGCCCATTGAAACAATTTATTTGCATCTAAAATGGCTGTCTGCAACAACCTTTATATCAATGCTATCCATTTTATAGTCAACTCTCTGAAAACAATCTTTTCATCAGCTATAATTTGCACACAGACTACCATCACTTACTTTAATAAAAATAATTGCCATAATCTCCTAAAATTTTTAAACGACAGTAAATGATACCTCAAATAACTTTTATGTGCTCAAATTTGAATTCGATTAAGTGTAGAAAATCCAAAACAACAAAAATATTTTTATTCAAAATTATTTACTGTCAACAGCAGTGTTCATGCAGCTCTCTCACCTACACTAATGAGAAGAAAAATGTTTAATTAGGTTTTCATTTGTTGCAAGCTCTTTAAAAGGATCACTACCTACTTGTATATTATGTCATGTACTTCATATCAAGATTGGAATAAAAATACTTAAAATGACCAGCTTGCAATTAGGCCACTGTTTTTATTGTTTTTCTGAGGTAATATAGTTTCCAAGATGAACCAAGAAATGCTTAGGACAATTATGCCCTCTCTAGCTGGAAACTACATTTGACGAGTTATTATTCTACATACAATCATTTTTGATTTTGGTATCAAAGTTCATTCAATTTCAACGTAGTTATTTTGGTGACATATCTATGCACCTAATTGTTGTGTTTCCTGATAAGTTCATGCAGAAACTTGGTCTAGCCATATCAAATACAATAAACAATGTTATAGTTGTCATTAATAAACTATGTGACAACTGGACTAAAGTTTAAATATTTACATTTAAGGTAGTTTTTTGCTATGTCTAACATCATACCTACCATGAGGTGTTTTCTATTTTTTCACAAAAACCGCTCTTTTCACCCTTTAGCGACCGGGCGCATGCGCTGGGAATTCCCCAGCGCACCAGAGCATTTACTACTTCAATTTGAGCCTTCGACACGACTGCGTAAAAACTGCATCAACTTTCATGAAAATTGAGGTAGTTACATAAATTAACATGCATAGGAATGCTGAGAAATTTCTCTACAAGCTGATACTTTTTTATGTAGATAGCTTGCAATTGCTTACCTGTAAGAGTTTCAATTTTTTGAAGCAACCAATATTTTATTTTTGTACGTCATTTTCAATTGTGTTTTCTAAATAATAGAAGTAATTGAAAGTGTTGTATAAATTATACTTACATGGATTCATATGTTCACAAAAATTTGCAAAAGAAATTGGTCGTCCAAGAGAAATGAAAGGAGCGATGCAATGCAGGAGCGCCGCTCAAAATTCTCAGCGCGTGGCCTAATGACCAGCGAAAAATGGAGGTTTGACATGATTTCCTAAACTTGGCTATAACTTCCATGCAAACTGACATACTGCCACAAATAAACATGCATTAGAAAGCTTAGAACTTTTTCGACAGGCTGCCATTTATTTTCTGCAAATCGGCTGTAAAGATTTTGGTCAATATTCTGATTTGATGAAGCTGTCAGCTTTTTACCATAAAATATTGATAATAAATAATTTTTTAGAGTCAATAGCTCTAAGAAAATAGTTTATGATAAGCATCTGCACGGCAACACATATGTTTGCTACACATAGCAAAAAAAATGGTTGTCCAAGTGCATCAAAAGCAGAGTTAGGCGCTTATGTGCATTGCGGGTGCAGATCTTAGAAATGCTATGACGCCATGTCTATAAGCAGTGCACGAGATGGCTGACAAGACCTGACATGGCTGTTCCAACCCTGCTATAACTTTTGTGCAAATTGGCGTTTAGCTGCAAATAAATATGCATTTGAAAGCTGAGATTATTTTCTAGACTGATTTTTTCTCCAGACAGCTTGCAAAGCTTTACAACTTGAGATTTATATATTGAGAGTTATGAGTTTTTGCTGATTTTAGTTATGATCTTATGCATTTCTCAAAACTAGATTTATGTAACGATTTTGCATATAAACACATTGCACAAATTCATGTATGCTGCAGAAAAAGTTATTGTGCATAAAATGAATTGAGTTGCAAGCCTGCATTGGCACATCTGGTGAAGCAGCACAAGACAGAAGGCAACATTTATTACGAGCACAAACAGCAAATTATGGACTGATAGAATGCATGTGAACTGAACTCTTATTATTATTTTTACTATTATATTTTTAGTATTATTTTTTACAAGTTCAGCTGCTAACTCTGGCGAATTATAAAAATTATCCATAAATAAACAATGACCTAAATTTAGTAAACCACTAATTAATTTCATGACTTTTTTGTGAGTGATTCTTCTGTCAGTTCTTTCGTCTTGCTCCCGCTCATCACCAATGTACACAGACAACTGTGCACATAGCCAGAGACAGCATCGCAGATCGCAAACAGCTTAATTCCAAATATAGATCTTCTGGATGGAATATACTGTCTGAAACTGAGTCGCCCTTTCCAAGCCAACAAGCTTTAATCTATAGATATAAATTTACCAGGCGGCAAAGCAGAAGATAACCGGTCACATATCATGGCAAAAACACTTCCTAATTTGAACAATCTATTGCCAGCAGGGTTTTCCGAATTGTCAGTGAAATTTAAACCGTTCAAAATCAATGAAAACCTGTTTCTTGAAATCATTTTACTAAACACTGCGTAGAAAACAAATGATTGGTAGACCAGTAAGACAACAGAGTAGGCTTTTTGACAATACCCATAAGCAAAATTAAACCAAAAATTCGCCAAATATCTTTTTCATCGACAAGCTGCCAGGCATCGCCATGTTTTTGAAGGCCATATCTATTTATTTCATTAATTATAGCAATCATGATGGCCGATGTAATAAACAGCTTTAAGTAGCCAAAAATACTTATCTGTCCAGGAATTCGGCTTCTTACACCTGCCAAGCTGTCATCAAAATGAAATTCTTTGGGTTTTAAATCGGCTCCTCTTTGAAATCCGTCATGACTCCCTCCTTCAACGCCGGCCGTTTCACTCTGACTTTCGTACTTTGATTCACTCTGTTGAGTTTCTTTTTCACTTTCATCGTCTTCTTCACATTCTTCTGCACTAAATTCCTCTGCTTCACTTTTAAACCGGTCGATATTTTCCTGTAAACGAATGTTTTTAGCAGCGCTTAAAATATCACATCCGTTCATGATGATAAGCTTTCCATGAAGAGCGATCAACTTCTAGCAACGTGTTCTTTTTGCACATGCGTATAAAGGACTTATTATTGCCTCAAAATAGTAGTAATATATCTTTTAAAACTACTCAAAATATTAATTAAAAATTTTAGTGCCGTATTTAAAATAAGTGAATGAATTTAAACATTACCTATCGAAGACTCGGATCTGATGGGCATTCACGGGTTTGGTGCGCTGAAACTGCGCTCTCAACCCGTGAGTTTACTGAAATGGTGCGCATAAGGTTAAGCACATTATTTCTTTTTGGACTAGCAAATAGCTGTCTGCTAGAGCATCTTCATTTCTAAAATGTCTCTTAGATGCACTCTCAGTTGCAAAATGCAATAATAAATGTATTGCTTGCCAGAATGGTAGCGCCATTTTGAATAACCCTGTAGAAAAGCACCATCAGTAAAAAAAATGCTAATTATATCAAATAATTCAAGTCGGTTCGTTTTAATAATATCTGAATGGTCACTGTTCATGCTTGCTAAGCTGGTTTTACCAAATAGTTCTAAAATAGTTTTACCAAATCCCTTCTATTTCAATTATCTACACTTACCAAACAGAAAGCCCTGTCCTTATCTTCTTTAACGTTATTGCATAAGTCATAAGACAAATAAGTTCATGATATGCTTTTGTTGCATGTACAAACTGAAAACAAGTGAGTAGTAAAGCGGAGACCTTTTACTATCATTGTCAAGCTACAAAAGGGAGCTGTTTTAGTTATGTTACCATACAGGTGTGGTTGGGGGGCATTGTACATACTAATGGGAGTATTTGAATGAGTCACGTAACATCTATGCATGCCAAGTGGGCTTTCCTGTGGTTGTATCTAAATGTTAAATTGTGTTACTGCATGGTTGCTGACACATTTTGACTTACACAAAACTTTACATCAAAATTATTGCTTTACAACGTCACAATACAAATTGGTAAGCACCAACTAGTTTTGCTAATATGTGTACAAATCAGTTAGTATTGCAAATAACAATCAACCTATACAAAATTACAAAAATGGTGTATCGGCTAATGTTAGAAATTGTAATTAATGAAGTGTTATCTCACAAAGGCTCTCTTTACGATATTTTCGCCAAAACTCTGCAAAGTGCTGAGGAGTACCTGTAGTTTGTATTCATTGATGTATACATAGAGCTTCCCTAAAATTTTTTAAAGATAACAATAGTAAAGAGGTTGCTGCCTTTTAATGCATTGCTAACTAGTGGTTATTCTTTGACAGATATATGCAGCTTTTAATCTCGATGTTAATAGTTCTAAAAAGTCAGGTTTCTTTTTACTCAAAAACTACCGCTACAGAGATAATTAAAATGCACTATCTTTAGTCTAACTCAATTTTGCTATCTCAATGAGCTAATATAATGTATTAACTACCAAGGAAAGCTTGTCTCTAAAATAAAACTCTACAATAAGTTTTGTATGTAGACTCAAACGTCAGGTGTCCTAGCAGTTAGTATTTTAAAATTATTAATATGAAGAGCTCTGTGGAAAATTGTTCCTAGTTATCTGGAAATAATATCAAGAAACCCGGTAAAATTTAGAACTTGAATGTGTATATTTAGATAGGAATCACTCACTAAACTTCAAAACTCCTAACAAAGGCTTGAGGATGACTGTCATTATTGCTTCTTCAAAGCTTTGTTAGCTATTCATATCCTTCTCCGTGTGTGCTAGTGATATTACATTGGCATTAGTCAGTTGATTGCATTCTATATCTATAAAATTGGAACTCTAGATAAGTGGTTTGTTACATGGCTGTACGCAATTATTGAGGATCCAGTTGAGTAGCAGCCAAAAGGGAGATAAGTAGAGCATACATGTTGCATTGTATATGACAGTTTAGTTGGGCTATATCTTTTAGGTACTACAACTTTGAGGTACCACAGGCTAGAGAGAAAAAGCTAGAGTAGATTATCTAATCAAAACCATCCTTGCATCCTAGTTGATTTGCATCTGTATTTGCATTCATATTTGCATTCTTAGTATACTGTAACGCAGGTGTGCTATGTTCACGAGTTCATATTGTCAGAGTTGGAAACGGTAAAAGTTAGAGTCTGCCGCAAGCAGCGTAACAAAAAGCAGCAACCGCGGTAGGATTGGTATCGCAAGAATTGCAACGCTAAAATAAGAGCGTGAAAAACTACAAGGCTAAGAATGCATCAGTGTTGAAAGCACTGACACACCAGCTTGAGAGTCAACGTGAGAATCAACAAAGATCGGAATGTAGGTCAGCATGAAAAACTACAGGGATAGGAGGACGAAGCATTAAATATGACAGCTAGGAATGCATCATTGATTGAAGCTCTGACAGGTCAGCTTGAGAAACTACAGGGCTAGGAATTCATCAGTGTTAGAAGCATTGGTGCGTTATGAGGACAGCATAAAAGTAGCTTTGAAGCATTACCACCCGCTGCCACAAACAGCGTAGTAAATGATGTACTGATAAAAATATTAAGCATATGAGCCATTTAACCATTACAACTGATGACAGACATTAACAAGCATGATAGATGTACTCCCAATTATGATTATCACCATTACGCATGAAGGAAACGTGTGACCATCTATCAATCAATTATAATTGTCACCACTACATACGAAGGAGATCAATACATCACAAGAACTACCCAATATTATTTTGCAGAGTGACAACAAGCACAAGCTGGGAAATATACATCAAACCAACAACCGAGCGAGTATTTAAAACACTTTTATTTATATAGCTTACAACATTGTTTATTATAAATAAATTGACTTTGTGAAATCATAATATAATTGCGCATGAATTTTAATGTAATGAAAAACAAAAAAAATTATGTAACGACTATAGAATGTATCACATAAAATATGAATATCTATTTTGCCTTATGTTAGATAGATAACTATACATGTACGTGTCTCAGGATGAGTATTATAGCAATATCCATTTTTTTAGGAATCAGATATTGATGGTTTTCAGGTTATGGCCAATCTTCTAGAAATTGTTGACCTTACCTCTTAACATATTGACTTGTTAGCTTACTGGCATTCCAAGCATCGTCATAGAATCCCAAAAGGAGGATGTTAAATATCAGTTGTCAGAAAGGAATGCTGGTTGACATCAAGGATGCTAAAGCAGACATTACATGAATGTTGTAAGATACACAAGAATGAATTCAGGCAGCCAATGACATTTGTCAATGATCAGAGAAAGATTATATGAGCAGGAGCTGGAAGCAAGCCAAAGCACGGGGAAACCGGCAGCAAGTCAGTGTCAGAAACTGGCAGCAAGTCAGAGGCAGAGGGCAACTGGCAGTGAGCCAGAAAAAGGTAGAGTTTGTCTGGCAGCGAGCCAGAAACAGCAACTTGGCAGCGAGCCAAGCAGCAAAAGGGGTGCATAGAGAGAGGCTAATATAAGCCACAGGAGCCTGCAGCAGATAGCCTGCAGAGGATCAGCCCATTGAGGAAGAAAAACATGCAACAGAAACAATTTACCCCAAGAGGTGGGAAGCCAGGAAAACTACAAAGCCCTAAGAGAAGAGAATTCATTCAGCCCCCCCTGCCAGCAGAAGGAGCCATCACTACAGCGTTACTACAAGCCTCGCAGACACATAACAATTGAACCTAGAAAGGCCATAACTAATAGGGATAATTATACAAGCATATTGTTATTTTTGCTTTGGCTAGTTAGTATTGACAGACTTACTGTTATTTTTGATCTTCTAGTCATAGGTAATGTAATGAAAAACAAAATAAAGTTATGTAATGACTATAGAACGCATCACATGAAATATGAATATCTATTTTGCCTTATGTTAGATAGATAACTATACATGTAGCTGCCTCAGGATGAGTATTATAGCAAAGTCCATTTTTTACAAATCAGCTATTGATGGTTTTCAGGTTATGGCCAATCTTGTAGAAATTGTTGACTTAACCTCTTAACAAATTGAATTGTTAGCTTACTGGCATTCCAAGCATCGTCATGAAATCCCAAAAGGAGGACGTTAAGTATCAGCTGTCAGAAAGAAATGCTGGTTGACATCGAAGTTACTAAAAATAGGCATTACAGGAATGTTGTGAGATACACAAGAATAAACTCAGGCAGCCAATGACATTTGTCAACAATCAGAGAATAAGTATATAAGGAGGAGCTGACAGCAGGCCAAAGCATGGGGTAACTTGCAGCGAGCCAGAGGAAGGCAGAGTGCATCTGGCAGCAAGCCAGAGACAGCAACTTGGCAGCGTGCCAAGCAGCAAAGGGGGTGCATAGAGAGATGCTAATATAAGCCATGGGAGCCTGCAGCAGATAACCTACAGAGGATCAGCTCATTGAGGTGGAAAAACATACAGCAGAAACAATTTACCCCAAGAGGTGGGAAGCAAGAAAAACTACTAAGCCATGAGAGAAGAGAATTTATTCAGCTTCCCCCCTGCCAGCAAAAGGAGCCATCACTACTGCGTTACTACAAGCCTCGCAGACACATAACTGTTGAACCTAGAAATGCCTTAACCCTTTAGCGACCGCGAGGTTACGATGGAAAAACCACTAGCGTACCAGCCAATAACTGGCGCGATTTGAGCTTTCGACATGACCGCATAGAAACTGCAGTAACTTACATCAAAATTGTGGCAGTTACATAAATTAACATGCATAGGAAAGCTGAGAAATTTATCTACAAGCTTATGCTTCTTCTATGTAGATAGCTTGCAAATATTTACCAACAGAAGTCTCAATTTGCTGAAGCAATGATTTTTTTATTTTTGTACGTCATTTCTAATTGTATTTTTCTAATTGATAAAGGCAATTGACAGTGTTGTCTAAATAATTCTTGCATAGATTCATATCTTCACAACAACTTGCAAAAAAACTGGACGTCAAAGAGCATTGAAAGTGTAGATATGAGCTCCGTTACAATGCAGGAGCGCCTTTCCAAATTTTCACCGCGTGACCCTAACGACCTGCGAAAATCGAGGCTTGACATGGCCGACTAAAATTGGCAATAACTCGCATGCAAATTAGCATGGAGCTATAAATGAATATGCATTTGAAAGCTTAGAAATTTCTCAACGGACAGCCATTTATTCCCTGCAAATCGGCTGTGCACACTTTAGTCAAAAATCTGATTTAACAAAGTTGTCACCTCTCTATCATGAAATATTGATTACAAATATATTTTTAAAAGCAATATCTCTGCCAAAACTGGTTTATGATAAACATATGCACGGTGTCATATGTTTACAAGAGTTTGCAAAAAAATTGGGTTATTCAAGCGCATCAAAAGTTGAGTTAGGTGCTTCTGTGCATTGCGGGAGCAGACCTTCGAAATGCTCATATCGCAATGGCGATAAGCAGTGCAACTGTTACCCGACATGGCTTCTCAAACTCTGCTATAACTCTCCGGCAAATTGGCATAAGACTGCAAATGAATATGCATCTGAAAGCTGAGACATTTTCCTTCAAGCAGCTTGTCGAGACTGCAACTTGAGATGAATATATTCACAAAAATGATTTTTTACTGGCAGATTTATGTGCATTTCTTGAAATTATAGATTCAAGTAACAATTTTGTATATAAACTCAGTGCACGGATTCAGGTGTGATGCAGCTAAGATCAATGTGTGCTGCAGCAAGGATTAACTGGTTGTGCACAAGAATTGAGTGGTGAGCCTGTATTCACACACTTTGTGAAGCCGCAAAAGACAGGAAGCAACATTTATTATGAGCAGTTACAGCAAAAGATGGAGAAATCATTCTGCTAGATGGCAAAGCAATATGAGAACTGAACTCTTTTGATGAGGTGGGTGATAAGGGCAATGGGCATCAAATACAACATATCAATACACAACAAACACAATAGATAATGACATTTCAGCGAACGTATGTACAAAAGCTAGCAATACAAAGCGAGGAAGCATTTGCAGAAACTAAATAAAATACAATTTGTAAATAAATTTATTTTGCATGGTCGGGTTCAAAATATGACTCGCATAGAAATATTCCACAAGAGAATCTGCTGCCGGTACCTTCAGCTTTACTTGCTCATCACCCATGTATACAGACAACTTGTGCACATAGCCAGAGACAGCATCGGAGAGCAAATAACTTTGATCCATATCTGTTAGATGGAATACACTGTCTGAAGTTGAGCTGTCCTTTTCATGCCAGCAAGCTTTCATCTATAGATAGAAATTTATAAGGCAGCAAAACAGAATATAACCAGTCGCATATCATGGCAAAAACATTTTTCAACTTGAACAATTTATTGCCAGCAGGGTCTTCAAAATTGTCTGTAAAAGGTAAACTTGCTTCTATTTTTCTTTCTACTTTCAATTTTATTAAAAATCCGCGTAGATGATGAAGGATTGTGGACCAGTAAGACAACAGAGTATGCTTTTTGAGAATACCTATATGCAAAACTAAACCAATAACTCGTCAATATATATTTATCATCAACAGGCTCCGAAGCATCGCGATGTTTTTGAAAGCCATATTTATTTGTTTCGGTAAATATTACATTTATCATGGCCAATGTTATAAAAAGCTTCAAATAATAAAAAATACTTACCTGTTTAAGTATTCGAACTTATCTCCTGCCATGCTGTCATCAAAATGTAATTATTTTGGTTTTAAATCAGCTCCTCTTTGAAATCCGTCATTATTCCCTGTTTCAACGCCGGCCGTTTCAATCCCACTTTCGCAATCCAATTCACTCTGGCAATCTTCTTTTTCACTTTCATCGTCTTCCCCACATTCTTCTGACCTGAAATCCTCTTCTTCACTTTCGAACCAGTCGATATCATCATCTAAACAAATTTTTTAGCCGAGCTCAAATAATTACAAACATCCATGTTGATTAGCTTTCCATAAAGAAATATCAAATCTTTACAACGTGTTATTTTTGCACATGCGCATAAAATTTCTTATTTATAGCCTCAAAACAGTAGTAAAAAACTTACTGAAATTGCTCAAATTTTTAATTTTAATTTTTAGCGTTGTTTTTAAAATAAATACAACGTTTTAAAAAAGGTCTATCGAAAACGGCAAAAATGTCGGGTTTGTCGGTTTTGGTACGCTGAGACATTGCTCGTAAACCGACAAAGGTCGGTCTCGGTACGCAAAGGGTTAACTAATAGGGCTAATTATACAAGCATATTGTTATTTTTTCTTTGGCTAGTTAGTATTGACAGATTTGCTGTTATTTTTGATCTTCTACAGAAAATAGAATCTACAGACACTTGAAAACAAACCACTGGCACATTCTTGTTGTTTATTGGATAACTGCCTACACTCAGTAGTAGGCCTGGCAATCTCAATACTACTTGTGTTGAACTTTGATACTTGGGCTCCTCATTGCAATAGCCACTACTGTCATAAAAAATTGCAACGAGAACTATGGGAGTGTCCATCTCCATTGATTGAGTTGTTATTTCAATTTGGCCTTATAGCAGCAGTCTGATTTTTTGTTGGCGGAAGTGCCACTTTGTCTGCGGTCAAAATTTGTTCTGGGAGAAATTGAACTCAAGGTCCAGAGGCTAACCATTACACATAGAACCCTAGAACCATAATACCATTAAAATCAGAGGAAGCACACAAAAACAATACATTTTTTATTATTATTTAATTATTAAATTATTATTACTGTTAAAAGATTAATTGCAAGTCATACTTCAAATTAAATAATAAATAACATAAAAATTATATAATAGACATTAAATATTTCAAATTCCCCCTTGACAATATCAAATCACAATACCAAACAAAGCTTGTTTCTAATAGAAAACTCTGGAATTGGTTTATGAATGTATGTGAGTTCAATTAGCAGCTAGTGTTGCAACAAAATGGTAAATAAAATGTTTGTGGATTAATCTCCAAAACTTTAAACAATTTATGAACATAAACCAGAATGCTTGAATAAACACATGCCTCTTTCAACATTTCAACTTTGTTGTTTGCTTATGATATTGCATTGGTATTGGAAGGCTGACAAATCTTTTTTGCAATCACACTTAAACGTTAGCAGACTAAGTCACATTTTAGAGTAGCAGATTGAGGACTAAGCTGGGTAGAACCTATTAGGAAAACTGGGCTAACTAATTATTATTATAATATATTTATAATATATATTATATTTATATTATATATTATTTTATATTCATGGTTCAGTTTTTTTTCATAAACCAATCCCTCATGTATTTTGGATTGTTCTTAAATATATCAGATTTTACAAGTTTGTTTGGTTTGTTTCATTAAGAGCCAAAGTAGTTTTTTATATCATCGTATCTGTCTGGTCTGGATAACCTTATCTCTGAGTGATGTTTAACATTTTAACTTTGGCTCATTTATGTGAGGCCAAAGTTTGATGTACCGTACAAATTGGTTTAATAATCACCATCAAGATCTTCTCACTAATGGGCTAATCCTACTGTTTTTACTTGAACAAATTGGTTAAAATAAATACTAAGACCTATCTTGCTTTTTTAAAATGAACAAGCAACATGAATATCAGTAAATTAAATTTTAATTAGATCAATGTTGCTCTTTTATTAATAATTTTGATTTTTTTTGCAAGTTTTTATTTTGCTGAAGTCCTCATCCATATTGATGGGTCTGAAACTTTTTATCAGCTGTTTCTATTGGTATATTGACCTTTCGTCCTGTTTAGTTTCTCCAGGAACTTCATTTTGCCATAATAACCCTCTGAACCCTAAAGGTCATTACTCCAGCGCTGCATAGCATGTGTCAGAAAGTCTGGTGGCCAGAAAATTGGCTTTCAATTGGCTCTGTTTATTACGGCTATTTTTACATGTAAGTAATGGCATGAACCAATCAAATTATTTTTCGCACAGGCCATTAGACCATAAATTTTGCTTATTTTGAGTAGTTTTTATATAACTCTTTTACTTCCTTGTTTATAATAATAGGTTCCACTGGAACAACTTCACCAAAAACGGTGCGATTCATTTGTTCGTTAGTAGGTCATAAATATTGTTCTACAAATAAAAAGTTTTATCACACTACTTATAGTTTTCAAGATTATTCAGAGTCATGAGAGGATAATAATTGTGTGCTCGATGCATATTAAGCTACTGTAAATATTTAAAGGATTTTTTAAAAACTGGATGAATATTGAGGGTTTTAGCCTGAGTAACTTTTAAACACTTTTTTGCTTTCTGTTTGGTGATATTCGCTCTGTGTTGCCAGACTTTGTACTAGTGTTATACAAAATATTACTGTACGATGAGCGCAGTCAGATATATTTGATGAAAGTTTAAAGCTTTGGATCATTGGAAAAAGTGCCCATGGTTACTGACACACTTTGCCAAGGATGGTCAGGGTTCAAATAGTTGAATATATCAATGTAAATACTATTTTTGGTCCACTCAATTAAATGTTCAAAAGTCTAAAGTCAGAGATTTAACTGAATATAGGCTTAGTTTTTAGAAGTCTAGAGAAGCATACCTATTATGACAGCATTTTCACTGTTTAACCTGAAAATGCTCTTATAGATAAATTTCTGCTAATTTATATTGAAGAGATATAATATGTAGCAGTCTGTTAGATACTCGTATACAACTTAATAGAGTTAAGCTTCTGGTAACAAATGTAGTTCCTAATAACGACAGTTTTTTAGTCTTTTAGCTCGTTAATTTCACAACTTTCGTAGCATAATGATTTTATCTATTAAATAATTGTTATAGTTACCTCTTTACTTCAGTCGAGTAAGATATATAAAAAAGGACAGTTTTTACTCATTGTTTTGATGCATTTAAAACTTGTTTCTTGAGTTAATGCATCATAATATTATGCATACAATTGAACTTGAAATGCCAGGTAGTCGCTTATATTTTCATAGGCTAATATTTGGACCCACTTATCATTGCTTTGAGTCTAATCCCATACTGTCACTTGCATCAATCTAGTTACTGTTTCTAACTCCTGATAGTTGTGGTACCGCTTTGATCTTAAAAAAGCTAATCGGAGAAGTAGCTTCCATCAGGTAAACCCACTTTCTACCTAAATTCTAATATATCAGATAAAAGAAACCTGCTCACTTTTGAAATTTTTGTTAAATGATTGTGACCTTTTTAATATCTTTCCTCTGTTATCAGTACAACTCTCATTCAAATATGTACATGTATAATTGCTTAATTCTGAGAAGACATTGATCAAAAATTACTGGTGGCAAGGGACTGTCTATCTCAGCACTAAATCGTTAAATATAACTTTCAATGTTTCAAAAGCACATTAATTTTATTTGATTCAATGTTTTTTTAATATAAACTTTAGATGAATGTGCAAAGCTATTATGACTTGGAATAGGTTGTGCAGTTTTATGTGTATCCATAAACTTAGAGTTTAGAAACACAGTTAATATAACCATATTGCTGACCCACACGTTTAAACGATGTAACATTCCTATCGTAAGCTGAACATCTTTGTTATGAGGTAAATGTTTGATTATTACTGTTTAAACAATTCATTCGCATCTATAATGGCTGTCTGCTGCAACTTTTATATCTATGCTATCCATTTTCTATTCAACTCTCAGTAAACAATCTTTCCATCAGCTATTGTTTGTACACAACTACCATTGTTTACCTTAATAAAAATAACTACCATAATTCTACTAAAGTTTTCAAACAACGTTAAATGGTACTTCGAGTGATTTTTATGTGCTCAAATTTAAATTTGATTATGAGTAGAGAATACAAAACAAACAAAAATATTTTTAATTCAAAGTTATTTACTGTCAACAGCAGTGTCTATTCAACTCTCTCACCTACACTAATGGAAACAAAAGTGTTTAGTTAAGGTTTTATTTATTGCAAGTTCTGTTAAAGGATCACTACCTATATATACATTATGTCATGTACTTCATGTCAAGAATCAAATGAAAAATACTTAAATTGACCAGCTTGCAACTAAGACACTGTTTTTATTGTTTTACTGAGGTAATAGAGTTTACAAGATGAAACAGGAGATGCTTATGTCAATTATGCCCTCTTAAGCTGGAGACTACATTTTATGAGTTGTAATTCTACATACAATCCTTTTTCATTTTGGTATCGAAGTTCATTCAATTTCAACGTAGTTATTTTGGTGACATATCTATGCACCTAATTGTTGTGTTTCCTGATAAGTTCATGCAGAAACTTGGTCAAGCCATATCAAATACAATAAACAATGCTATAGTTGTCATTAATAAACTATGTGACAACTGGACTAAAGTTGAAATATTTACATTTAGGTTAGTTTTTTGCTATGTCTAACATCATAACTACCGTGAGGTGTATTCTATTTTTTCATGAAAACCGCTCTTTTAAGCACATTATCTCATTTTGGACTAGCAAATAGTGGTCTGCAAGAGGATCTTCATTCCTAAAATGTCTCTTAGATGCATTCTCCGTTTTAAAATGCAATAATAAATGTATTGCTTGCTAGAATGGTAGAGTCATTTGAAGAACCCTGTAGAAAAGTATCATCAGTAAATACGAAATGGTCCTTATAACAAATAATTCAAGTCGGTTCGTTTTAATCATATCTGAATGATCGCTGTGCTTGCTTGCTGAAGCAGTTCTAATAAACCCTTTCTATTTCAACTACCCGCACTTACCAAAGAGAAAGCCCTGTTCAATATATAAGTTCCGAAATAAGTTCAAAATATAGTTCGAAAGAACTGTTTTAGCTATATGACCATACAGTTATGGTTGGCGGGAGCATTATACATACTAATGGGAGTGTTTGAATGAGTTACATAACGTCGATGCATGCCAAGTGGGCTTTCCTGTGGTTGTATCTAAATGTTAAATTGTGTTAGGGGTTGCTGAACTATTTGACTTACATGAAACTTTGCATCAAGATTATTTGCTTTACAATGTCACAATAGAAATTGGTAAGCACTAACTAGTTTTGCCAATATGTGTGCTGGTTAGTTAGTATTGCAAATAAAAATCAACCTATAAAAAATGACAAAAATGGTGGATTGGCTAATATTAAAAATTGTAATTAATGAATTGTTATTTCACAAAAGCTTTCTTTATGCTATTTTTGCCAATACTCTGCAAAACCCTTAGGAGTACCTGTTGTTTGTAGTTATTGATGTATACATAAGGTTTCCCTAAAATCTTTTAATGATAATAATAGTAAAGAGGTTGCTGCCTTTTAATGCATTGCTAACTGGAGGTTATTCTTTGACAGATATATGCAGCTTTTAATCTAGATGCTAATAGTTCTAAAAAGTCAGGTTTCTTTTTTACTCAAAAACTACCACTACAGAGATAATTGAGATGCATTATTTTTAGTCTAACTCAATTGTGCTATCTCAATGAGCTAATATAATGTATTAACTACCAAGCAAAGTTTATCTCTAAATAAAACTATAATAATTTATGTATATAGGCTCAAACGTCAGGTGTCATAACAGCTAATCTTTTAAAAATACTAACATGAAGAGCTCTGTTGAACGTTGTTCACCAGTTATGTGGGAATAATATCAAGAAACCCTGTAAAATTTAGAATTTGAATGTGTATATTTAGATAGGAATAACTCACTAAACTTCAAAACTCTTAACAAGAGCTTGATGATGACTGCCATCATCGGTTTTGCAAAGCTTTTGTTAGCAATTCATACCTCTTTTTTGTGCGTGCTCGTGATATTACATTGGCATTAGTCAGTTGATTACATTCTATATCTTTAAATCTGGAACTCTAGATGAGTGGTTTGTTACATGGCTGTACGTCATTATTGAGGATCCAAATGAGTAGCAGCCAAAAGAGAGATAATTATAGCAAACATGTTGCGTTGTGCATGGCAGTTTAGTTGGGCTATATCTTTTAGGTACTACAAATTTGAGGTCCCACGGGCTAGACAGAAAAAGCTAGAATAGATTATCTAATCAAAGCCATACTTGCATCCTAGTTGATTTGCATCTATAGTTGTGTTCATGTTTGCATTATTTGTATGGAAAGGTATAGAAACCATATAAATTATATAATGCAAATGTTCCTTAGTCAAAATCATCAAAGTTTTATTCAAGTATTGTACATGTTAAAAATTTGGGACAAGATAGTATGTTTGTCTTTGTAACTATTGTTACCTACATGTACAGTGACTTTAGTATATTCAATGCATATAGTGGTTGTGATCTGCAATAAAATGTAACAATTCAGTGTGTTATGAGGATGACATACCATCCAGACTTCTTACCTTAAAAACAGACGTACATAAAACATGAACTTTGAATTTGCTTTAAATGAGTTTATTTATCTAAACACACAATTAAAGGTAAGTTTCAGTATTTTTAGATATTTCCTGAATTCCAACTTTTTATCACTAAATTTTATCACCTACCACTAACTTTTTTTGTTTTAAATATAGGCTAGGTCAAGTTCATTAGGACATTTCGCAACCCAATTTGGCAAGAAAGCCAAACAAAGCTGTTTTCTTAATGAAGTGGATCTTTGTTAGCAGGCTAAGGGAAGTTTTTTGAACAGCAACATTCTCTTTGAAGAGATTGCAGCGTTAATTTTGCTATTGGTTTTAAAAAATAGAACATTATAGTTTTACGTTCAAGAATTGCTGAATTGAAAAAAATAGTAATTGCGTCTTCTTTAGTTGTTGTCAAAAGTTTTTTCAACAAACAGCACATTGGTGTCTTGGTCATTTTAAAGTACGCAATAAGTACACCAACTGCTAAATTTGAACTTGAGCAAGAATTTTGTGGAACTCATGCGGTTGAACTCATTTGGTTGAACTCATTTTGTTGCACTCATTTGCTTCAACTAATTTTGTTCAACTCATATTGTTCAACTCATTTTGTTCAACTCATTTTGTTCAACTCAGTTTGTTCAACTCATTTTGTTGAACTCATCTTGTTCAACTCATTTTGTTCATCTCATTTTGTTCAACTCATATGGTGAAATGAGATTAGTATGGTGAGAGCAGAAAAAACTCATTATGTTCCACTTTGTAAGGCAAAAAAGGTGTTCATCAGAGTAAACGTGTCTTTATGGTGCACCGTATTGGCTCAAATTTATATGCTTTCTTTAGTTTGTAATTTGGAGAAAATAGAACTGAACAAACCACTTGATTTTTTGAAAGCTAACCAAACACTGTGTGTAGGCTGACACAATAGTTTCGCATGTGGTAGTCACTGACTCTAATAAGTTGCAGTGGATGCTAATGAGGTAGTAACAAAAGTGCTGTAGTGTATTTTTATTTTGGAGATATTAACAATAAGCAGACTTTGGAGGAAATTACATTACAAAATAAATTATTTAGCCTATTCTCTTTTAAACTTCAGTATTTTAGGTGTCAGTTTATTTTTAATTAACTATACTTAAAGAACATGTAAAGCCAAGGTATTCATTCTTTCACAGTAACTGTGTACCATGCTAATAACTAATATGTGTCATTGAAAATTTAGGTTATGTGTAACAGATAAAAATATAATTTTTAATGCTTCCTCCTACTAAAACCAAAAATGTGTGAGGAATGAGTAAACACTTAGACAGTTTACTATAAGAGACAAACCAAAATGCGTTGACTTTGATGTAAAACAAAAATGTATGAGGTTCACCTTGGAGGTACAACATCAGCAAGTTCCTTTGTGCCACGCCTCTAGCATGGTCAAATATTTTCTACCAAACAATGAAACAAATCGGAAATTATGTCCATGCATATATATATATATATATATATATATATCTATAAATATAGTATATACATGTATATAAAATATATATTTGTGATTTGCATATATATATTTAGAGTAGCATGTATATATATTTACTAGTTTTTGAAAAGAACAATTATTTTCATAACAAGTACTATTTGCTCTTATTTATTGTAGAGCTCTTTTATTTTAGTTTTTTTTAAGGTATCAGTTTATAATATAGCGAAACCCTATTTGTAATTATATATATGCATTTATATATATGTATATATATGTATATATATATTCATATATATACATATATATATATATATATACGTATATATATATATAGATGTATATATAAATGTATATATGATGATATGTATGATGTGGTACCAGGAGCTGGTACCACATCATGTATCTCTTTGCCATCTTGTGTGGCCCTTCACTTGATAGCGTGGGTCAGCAAGCCAATTCATCCAGTACCAGAGCAAGTACATGCACAATAATTAAGAAGAAGCTGTGTATTCACCCTTTGCTGGAATTGTTTTTTGTCTGCGATCAATGATGGCGTGTGAATCTATCAATAGCCTTTGTCTACTTTCTCCCCGATCAACTCTAGTGACTACGTATAGGGTAACCCTTTCACTGCCATCCATGTACAAATTTAGCATCGGCCTACTGCCAGTCATTTTACTGAAAATTCCAATTTTGCTTCATGATATGTATGCAATTTTTTTTAACTTCAAACCCTATTTAAAACATTTTTGTTATATATTTCATTTTAGCAAAATCTTAACAAATCGTACTAAGCAAAGAATTCAATGTATCTATGCTTTTTGCATTGCAAAATCTATGTCAAACTTCCATTGCTCCAAAGCTAAAGCGATACTCTACAATGTTCTTTACTGTTACAAAACTATTACTTTCACCACCATCAGAGGCAGTGCTGCCATTTTCATTATATGCATACCCAAGGACACTTATATTTCGCTAGTATTTAGTTTCGTGAGTAGCATACAGAGTAAAATTTCACTGCACCTTAAATTCGCTGCTCGGATGAGTGCCAAAATATAGTGATGTGAAAATAAATGCAGCGGAACAAACATAATTAGAATCCTCAGGATTCCTCAGGATTCCTCCTGCAGGCCTGTATTCACTGGTTGCAAGTTGGGGCGGCTAATGTTACAGGTGACTAGTTATAAACACCTGGGGGGTGTTGAGGGGGGCGATGTAAGCCCCCAACAGGTTTTTCTTATGTAGGGCCTCAGCCGGGCCTCTCGTGTGAAGTCTTAAAAACTTTATCAGAAAATATCAAAATCTTTCTGTTTTTTGAGATTTTTTTTGTTTTAAGTGATGTGACTGATGACACATTTTAAAATTAAAATAGGCAAAACTTGACCAGAGTGAAAACGCTCAGAAAAAAGGTATTTTTTCTTTCGAGCGTTTTAACAAAGATCAATTTTGCCGATTTTATTTTAAGTTTATACGGAAGTTTACACGCTTTTGATGGGACATGCCCAAGCGGATGTTTGGTAAAACTTGATATTTTGCAAACCCTTATAAAGCTCGATAACAAGAATATTTTGCCACTGATGATGATAATAATGACGCCTAAGAACCACTAAAAGTTGATGTTTGTCTCTATGGCTTTGAATAAAGTGATATTCTACAGCGATAAAAACCGTCTCCATAGCCATTGGGCAAATAACTTTTTGAATAAATGATGTTGAGGTCGAGTTATCTGAAACAATTTATCATTGCGTGGGCATGAACCAAACAAATCCGGTCAAGTTAACCTTGTGTTTGAGAGGAAATGTTACATTTTATCTGAGGGCGAGTTATCCTAGTTTGCCTGTACTTAGCCGCAGAAAGTTCCTAAAAAGTTCGAACGGCTCAACCGGCCAGCAGCCCCAGGGAATACGGAGCTGGTTCACCGATGAGAAAAAAAAATTCAATTTGGGAACAGTTTGTAATTGTGAACCGCAGGTAGATTAATGTGGGTGAAGTCGATAATGCAATTTGATCGCTTGCTGCCATTTGTTTTTTTGACTATCAATGAACAAAGCTACATAATTTCACGTTTTCGCTGGTTCGTTATGATACATGTAGTTTAGCTTCGCACATGAAATTTTCGCGAGAGGATGACTCCGCGAAAACACGAAAGTTAGATAAGCCGAACTCATAAGTGTCCTAGGGTAATTACTAAAGATAATTTGGCTATGATGTGATTAACATAAGTAATTCTTTGTTTTCCAACTCATGAGGTACTTGCGAAAGCCATAATAAACACTAAATAAGTTGAACACCAAAAATATGTGTTTGTGAGTTGGAGATTATCAAATAAAATTTTTAAATTGCTTTGTGAATTTAAGCTAAATGTATAGAGAAATCTTTTAAAAATACTGTCAGTGCCATGAAAGTAATAAACCTTATTGGTTATGTTGTCAATGACAAATAAGATTAAGTAACTGCGCGGCAGCTGAAAAATTTGCAAAAAGCGTGCTAAATTCAGTTGACCATAGATTTTGCAAAAATGCCCATATGGCAAGTGTTAAAAAAAACAGAGTAAACTGCAACAGCCCAAGTCACTTTTGCTTGATAGAACCCTTTGTGAGAGCGTGGTTCCAACACACTCAAATTGTTACCTCCAGCATTCCTTTGCCAACTCGTATGTAAGCAAAATGTCAGAAAAGCATCAGCATAGGAAAGCCTGACAGCTCTTACAAGAGGGGATCACTGAAAAGATGCAGCTAGACCACAGTTGACATGCCAACTAATACGGCGCTTAGCAGAATCAAGGAGAACTTGCTTTGCTAAAAGGTTCAGAATCTGGTGTACTGGGTCTCAAAAGCATTACCTTTGGACACAGTTGGTGTTGCCCAAAAATTTATATTGGTGTTCGAATAGCATATAATGGAGGAATGGTTTGATGACTGCCAACAAGTCCTTTTCTCAACCCAGGCTTCATGACAGCTTAGCTGTTAAAAACAACTATGAATCAAAACAGCTGAGCTGAAAGACCAATAAGACAAATAGTAGGCAAACTAAATTAGTCAAGCTGCAGTTATAATAGGACCAGCAGGTCCTTAATTTAGAGGGCCAGCCCTTTGTTTAGGAAATGTCAAGCCAGAGCTTTATTTAATACACTTTATCGGAAACTCTAGAAACAACTGTTATATACCTTTGTTTTACTGGACATACTATTCATATTTACTCTGAGAATCTCCTTTATTCGCAACACTAAAAAGTTGGTTCAAGCAAGTGTGGAAAAATTAGCTGTGCATCAGATTAATTACAACATTTAATTTATGATGAAAATGACCCATAAGTAAAAATTGCACCAAGTGTCTGTTTTAACTCACAATTATTTTTGCAATTGTTGCAGCTTAGATGATTTTACTTTGCCTCAATTTACATTTTTTTTATTCTTCACTGTACCATTAAAGGCAATATAGATACTATAATGTCTCGCTATGGTACAGAACCAATTTGAAATTGCTGGCCTTTTTATAACATGTCTGATTATAAACAGTGTCCTTCATATGATTATTTATTGCATATTTCACATGAAAGAAGTCTGATCAGTACACGAGAGTGAATAGTTTTGTCTGATGGTTTATAAGAATCTAGGTTCTTTTTTGTTCACAGAAGACATGTCATCAAGTAATGAAGTTTGCTTTTCCTCATTTAGGTTTAAACTCTTTTTGACTGTTTTGCTAAATTTATTACTTGTATATTCTATACATTCTATTCTATACATACATATTATGATATTCATAATCATACGCATTTCAGGATCTAATAAGTCCAGATTACTTTGATAGTAATGGCTGAGGCCTCGATTGAATGCGGGTTTTGTTGTCGAAAAATTATGGATATGGATAACCCTATTAGGCTACCATGCGATCATGTTCACTGCCATGAATGTATCAATAGTTTCTACCATGACAAGAAGATTTTGAGATGTCCTCAAGAAGATTGCAGGTAAATGTTTGCCATTGGCAAATTATGTCACATTTATTGCTATCACATTTTTCTTATCACTTTTGGATGTACAAACTCGATTTTATGGCAAACATTTAATATCTATGTGGCATGATATTCAGTTAAAAAACTGTGAGATTTGTAAAAAAAGTGGATTATAGACTTTTTACCATTTGCAATTTTGTAAGTCAAAAGATTTACACATATCATAAACGCAGAAGTAATTTTGGTGTTTAAATTTACAGGAAAGTTGTTGGAGAACCTATTGACAATTTAAAACCATATGCAAATGATGACAGGATATGTGACATTTGCCTGGGTAAACAACAAAAAAGGAGGCTTGCCATATTCTACTGCAGAAGTTGCAGAAATTATTACTGCCAGAAGCACAAGCAGGTGATTACTAATAAAATAACTGATTTTAACTCTTTGAAAGTTTAATATATATGGTAGCATGGTTTTTAAATGCATCATCGATTCACAACATATCTTAGGCAAGCTTTCACACGCTTCTGAATACAACTGTAATTAAAGTATTGACAGCTTAATCAGGTTTTTTGTATGATCATGTTGCAATTTTTAATAGTTCATAAAGTAATATAACAATGTTGAAAATGGAAAACAAATATATATTATAAAGTTTCAGCCAACAATATTCTTCACAACTCAATGCATTTTCGAAATTTACTATAATCTTTGGTAAGGCACATTAATAGCTCAGCAACAGTTTTAATGACTTATGTTCGCTTTTGTATAATTCCACCAACTTTTCAGTATCATTTCTTTTGTCAAAAATATACTCTGACATTGCGTGTTTTTATCTGAATGAAGGAAAATAATTTTTTGGTAGAGATCGGCAGGTATTAGTGACACTTTTTGAGAAAACTTACAACTTCAAGCGTTGTCATAAAGTATGCTTATGTAATGACCATCAATCAACTTATGATGTTATTGCTAGCAGCATCCAAACTCATTATTGACAAACCACCTTTTTAGATGCTCAAAAACTATATTTAAATATTTATATTAACTGTAATCACAGTATTTTTTCTGCTCTTGCAGGCGCATGAAGAAGTTACTCTAAACCACATCATTGTTCCTCTTTCTGAATCTGAAACTCAGACAGTATCACAAGAAGAAGACAAATGTGAAAGGCACAAAGAACAAGTACTTTCTCTTGGTTGTAGAACCTGTTTGGAGCCTTACTGTATCAAATGCATATCAGGACTGTCATCATGCCAAGAAGGTTAGCAACATTGCACTAACAGAAAAAGATTAATTAACAAGCATGTAACAATAAACAATCCAGTTTAAACAGAAGAAATAAATAGATGATCAAAAAAGAACACAAGATATATTTTGTCGAAAAATCAATGTTGATGATGTTTTCTTAGTGGCAGTTCTAAAAATTCAAAATTAGTTTGGTAATCGGGCGCATCAAATTATCATTGCTGTTCCATTTTTATAATGTTCTTTAGTAACTCGAATTTTTGGCTTTGAATGTTTAAAAAAAAATTATTACAAGTTGTTTCCTTGAAGGAAATGCTCACAAGCTCATGTCCTTACAAGAGCTGACAGATCAGCTACGGAAAGAAGATATAACCAGATACATGGCGGTGAAAGAAGAACAGTTTGAGCATCTGTTTAAGGAGACCTCAAAGGCTGTCACACTGCATGATGAAAAGACTGATGAAGGATTGCAGAGACTAAGACAAACCAAAACTGATCATGTTTGTTTATCCTTTTAAACAACTATAAATAAATTGCTGTTAATTTGTCATGAAAAGTACTTCATCACTACAATATTAAATTGCACTAACCAACACTATCTAACTTTTTTCTTAGCTTCAAGCGGTAAAAGAAAAATATGACCAGCTTGAGATTGAATGGCTGGAGCACAGAGGAACACAAAAGGAAGAACTGACAGACTTTCTAGAAGATGAGGTGATTGCAAGATGGAACCAAATAAGAGATGAAAGAGAAGCAATAGAATCAACAATGAAACAAGCTCGACAGGTTTGAAAGTTCAAAATATCTAACAAACTGGAATTAAAAAAATCTAACTTTACATGTATATTAATCCACAAAGTTGACATCAAATTTATGAAACCCTCTTTTTGTGAATTTATAAAAACAAAATATGGGCTATTCATTACATAATATAACAAAGCTACTTTTCTGAAAACTTTGGCATTAAGGGGCAATAATTTTGTTTAAAAGTTTTTTCCAACAAAATATCTATTTTAAAAGATTGTAATAGACCCTTCAAACTTTTTTCACTAGCTGATCACATTGAAAATAATCTACATAACATTAAAATAGTCATTTTGACAAACTCCTATAATTTTGTTTAGTGTCAACCAAATATTGTGAGGTGAGTCCGACTATATCATTAAAATCTTTATTAACTTTTCTCAACACAAAATTACTCTAGTCAAACACCTAATAATGCATTTCTTGATTTGGTTTTCAGCTGTTAATAGTTATTATGTATAATTGGCAGAGGAATAGTTTTTTTAGCTAAACATTATCAACATTTCATAAATAGGGTCCTTTATATAAAATATTTAACTTTATTATTGGCTAAAGTTACTGGCTGTTTGACAGAGGCAAATAAAGAATTTACCAGATAACAATAAGCACAATATATTTAAACAAGCACAATAGGCATATGTTAGCTGGTGTACAAATAGCTTTGTAATCATATGTATATGGAGCAAACGCCATGTAATTATCACGGCACAAGGCATTTGCTTCAACACTTTTTTGACTGGTACCATATGAGGGGAACAGAAAGTCGTCTAGGTCAAACGTGATATCATTAATATATGTTTGACTAAAATGCATGTTCTATATACTATCGTGAAGTTGTAAAACCATGAATATTTTTCATAAATTTGATATGATTCGTGGGAAGTTTTATAAATAAGTTTTGCATTGTTACATTTGTCACTTACAATTTAGAATTTTTATATTCACTTTTCTATTAAA